>NC_083276.1:88755131-88934309 GCF_963506605.1 Zootoca vivipara | reverse complement strand
GTAACAGAAACAGTGAGACACAGTTTAGAACATGAAAACTACAGTGGGAAAATGGGTTTACAAAGAAACATGCTATACTAGTTATTAAGACTCGCCTCTGTGCAAGGCCATACTGCATAATGTCTTAACAAACCAAAATTACAACTATCAAATCTAGGCCACCTTAGATAATAATAGCTAATAATGGGAAAGGTTGGCCTGGAAAGTTCTAATGTATCAAAACATTCAAAAACTACACAATGCACATAATGTTTGCAGTTCTTACAGAAGGAACAAAAACATCAAAGTGCCCACATTAACCAGCTCACAGAGAAATGAGAAAAGCTACACCCACCCAAAATGCCTTTTCCCCCTCTGCATAACAATTAGTTCCAGGAAAAAAGAACTTTGTGCCACCCTAGCTGTTAAGTTATGTGCTTTAGAAAATGTGGCGAAAAAAAACAGGCAAAGGAGATATTCTAGCTCCATCTATGTGGTGCAGGAGAAACACAGGTTGTTGGCTTCCAAGGGTCCTCTGGAAATCATGGAAACAGTTATGAAATTCAGGGGCTAGAACTAGCATAATGTGATGGGAAGTCTCATTTCAACACTAGACCCAGTAGGTGGCCTTAAGCAAACCATTTTGTCCAGTCTCAGTATTTTCATGCCCTCTGTTGTGCCTTGCTTGGCCGTTTCAGGGACTGCTGCAATAATGCAATGAAAGTGCATTGAACACTCTCAGACACTATACAGATGTCGAGTATCATTGTGCCTATTTTTTTTAAAAATGTATGTTTATTAAAGATTTTCTTGGTTTACAAAAGTATGTGCAATGTCTCTCTCTTTTTTCCAAGTGACATTTTCTTACAGATCAGTTTCATTTGTTGAGACATTAGGAAGACAAGGGGGAAAGATGTGGAGGGGGGAAAGGTTAGTGGGGCTGGGGTTGGGTGGTGATGTTTCTATTTTCCTTAATATATGTGGGGTTTTGTGTCAGCGTCGCTTGTGCAGGTTCTCTGTTATTGACTTGTGTTCCTTTGGTGGTGAGAGAGGTTGGGGGTAACCAATAAACTGAAACTGGCACGGGGACAAATAGAAGAAGATTGCCTTCACCCTGGTATGGCTCCCCTTGATCACATACACAGCTCAACAAGACAATGACAAAAACACACCAACAGCATACAAATCAATATGGCTAACCTGATCCAAACCACCCACCCACCCACCCCCACTCACTACATGAAAAAAAGATCACCACAGCCAATCACAAATGAACAATCATTGTACCTAGTTTACCAGTGGGAGTTGGCATTTAATATTAAAGGATTAAGCAGTAGAGTGCTGTACATAGTGCAAGAAAGGTGCTGCACATATTGCAACAAAAGGTTGGGTGCTGCAAATGCAGGCTGAATTAAACCTCAAGTGCAAGCAAGCCCTGTACTTCGTTTCTATCCCAACATGCCAAGACATTAAGGGAAATGTAGCATCTGAACAGGTTTATCATCCCAGTGAGGCTTAGCTCAGTTGTGAGGACCATAGGTACCAACTCCCAGATTGAAAAATCCGGGATCGGAAGTCGCGCTGCAGCCATTTTGGAACTGGGCAGAGCAGCGGCGGAAGTTGCTTCTACGCATGCTCTGCCCATTTCCAAAATGGCCGCAGCGCCAGAAATCGCTTCTGCGCATGTCCAGAGACTCCAGACATCCGCAGAAGGAGCCTCCTCGGGCCGGTAAGAATCTGGGGGATTTACGGGGTTTTTTAAATCCGGGCTGCCAGCAGGAAACAGCTGGAAAAACGGGGGTTTCCCAGGGAATATGGGAGACTTGGCAGCTATGGTGAGGACGTTTTCACCTTGCAGTTGCTGAATTGCAACTCCCATCATCCCTGACCAATGGCCATGCCTGCTGGGGCTGATAGGATGATACCTGGCTTAGATTGTGCAAAATACAGAAAATTACTGTTTTTGTTGATTTAGTTAATAAGAAAATAGATAGGGTAAAATAAAAGAATTCATTGGGTGCATACATCCAGGTTTGGGGCAAGTCTGGGGCAAGTCCCAGCAGAGATGTAATATCACAAAACACACAGCAGAGTAAGCTTGGAGCACCCAGCTCCTTTTTGCTAGGGTTCACATGGCGGAATGTGAGAGAACAAAGTTAGGTAACCCTTCCTCCCAAGGGGAGGGGGAATCACTTAGCCTGGCAGAACAGTTTACTCTATGGCAGGCATCCCCAAACTTTGGCCCTCCAGATGTTTTGGACTACAATTCCAATCTTCCCCGACCATGGGTCCTGTTAGCTAGGGATCATTGGAGTTGCAGGCAAAAACATCTGGAGGGCCGCAGTTTGGGGATGCCTGCTCTATGGTCCTTAACCCTTTAATGAATTAATTAGAATCAAGCATTTTGGTTGTGTGAGGTTGATTATCCCACATACTTCCCTGTTCATTTTGTTCTATAGTCAACGGTTGCAAGCACAATTAAATGGTTTCCTCTCTGGAATCTCAGTAGATTAAGGGATAAAAGCTGGATGGTGATGGTGATGATGATGATTTTGGAAAATTATTTGGGACAAATCATCACAAAAGGAATTGTGCTGTAATGAGTAACACACTGAAGTTAGATTGGAAAGAGTTGGTTTCAAATCCCCACACAACTGCAAATCTCACTGGGTACCATTGGGCCAGTTACTCAGCTGAACTTACCTCCCAGGGCTGTGAGGTAATATGGGATACTGAACTTTTTTGAGGAAATACATAATATAAATATGATAAACAAATGAATACATGATGCCGCCACCGTAACAAACAGCAAAGGACAACCATGTGCAAATAGATAATGTTCTTGGACTATTAGTTCATCATAAGGTCAACACATAACTTGGATTTCTACTAAAGTGTGTGTGTATATATATATATATATATATATATATATATATATATATATATATATATATATAATCACTATATTAAAAAGGACCTGCACATACAACTGCACTTTACTGTGATATACTGCAATTACGGAGCAAATTGTCAATGTTGCCCACTTCTCATCAGCAAGATACATAGCTAATGGACAGAGCTGAAGGTTCAGCATGGGTTATTCCACTTCCCGTGTCTCAAAGGTGGAAGAGTAACAGAACACTCTCTAACAAATAATTATAATTATAGCAGGATCTGAGACACAACCTGTGTTTGTCCTCATCATTCATCTTCAAAGAAGCATGCTGTCTGATTAGAGATTTCATGCACAGACAGGGCTCGGTGTGAGTTACAAATTAGTAGCTGTGGCAGAAAGAAGACAAAATGAATGGAAGATTACATTAGGGCATGAGTACAGAGCAGCGAAACAATAGCAAAATACATAGGCATTAGGTTGCAGATTCTGGTAAAACACAGGGGGTGCCATCCCAGTAATAGAAATAGAAATGATGAGAGTTTGGTGGAAATTGCTTTGGTGCAGTTCTTGGCATTCATATGTCTCAGGAGACAATGAGGAAGTGTGGCTTTGGAGGCAAGGTCAAGCTGTTAGAGGGTTGCAGTGCCTGCTGTGGCTGTTGAGACCAATGCATGTTTTGTTGCAGCTGGTTGTTATCATGTGAGAAGAGACTGCTGGATTGGGCCAGTGGTCCCTATAGTTCAGGATCCTGTTGTTCACACAGTGGTCAAACAGATGCCTGTGGGAAACCTATAAGCAAAATCTGATCATCACCAGAACACTCTCCCCTCCTGTGGTTTCCAGCAACTGGTGTTCAAAAGCATACTGCCTTCAACTGTGGAGGCGGAACATAGCCGTCATGGTCCAAGGCAGTGTGTGTGCATACAATTTACAGATGGGAAATCTCTTCTGATTGAGAAAGTTTGGTTGCGCCAGACTGTTTACCTGGAATGTACAAACTACGGTATGCCCAAAACAGGAGGTTCCAAATATTTCTGCAACCTGGACTTTCCCCACCTTCTCCCACTACTGGAAGTAAGTTGCTAAGCAGTTTACATGATTGGCAGATGAATGCATTTGTAATTCAGTCCATTGAAAGGCATTAGGAAGGAATCCAGGAAAAATGTTATAAGTTATATCTTTGGTCTTAATTTTGTGGTAGCCTATTTACAAATCCAAGTCATCATGTGACTTTTGCAGTCCACAGTATTTAAATATTTGTCCACAGTATTTTAAAGGCAGTAGCATGATCACACAGACATTTCCATATCAGACCAACCCACAGATACTAATTAAGTTCTAGTTAGTATTCAAAACCTAATGTCAACATATCCCAAAGAAAATTATAAAATGAATCATTCCTGCACTTTGAAATTTAAATCCTGTAAATACATTTTTGAATGCAATCCCTGAACTTCCCTATTTCCTAATGCAAATAAGTTTAACACCAGGTTTCCAGCTCCTGCCGTAAAGCAGGGAGAGGGAGAGAGATGCAAACCAAGACTCTAAGCATTTGAAAATCAGAAGCAGTTAACAGACCAGAAGGACTGCACATTTCTCCAGGATAGTATGATCAGTTTCCTGCAGCCATTTAGGAATTATCAGGCAGTTGCCTGTACATTCATGAGGCAGAATGGAAAGTGGAGAGGTGACAAAAGCCCTATTTAGATGATACAGCAGTGAAGAGACAAAATGAAAAGCAATGGGCTGCAAGGCTGCGCCTTTAGCCTGAGTTTCACCATTACATAGACCATGCCAGCTTCCTTGGTTTCTAGTGTAGTTGGTGCAGTGGAGATTCTTTTCTACTCATCATGAAGGCCTCTGTATTGGCTTATTAATCATGTGGAGAACTCCCAGAAGCTTTATGGCAAGGGAGTGGGGCTAGAGGCACAGTCTCACAGGTCTTATCTACCCATATTGAGGCTTTCATGGATCAGTTAAAGAAGGCTACATAAAGGCTAGCTTTCAAAACTTTCAAAAATGGAGTTTTGCCTTCAGCCCAGTATACCTAAAGGAGCGTCTCCACTTCGATTGTTCAGACCGGACACTGATATCCAGCTCCAAGGGCCTTCAGGCAGTTCCCTCACTGCAAGAAGTGAGGTTACGGGGAACCAGGCACAGGGCCTTCTCGGTAGTGGCGCTCACCCTGTGGAACGTCCTCCCACCAGATGTCAAGGAAATAAACAACTATCTGACTTTTAGAAGACATCTGAAGGCAGCCCTGTTTAGGGAAGTTTTTAATGTTTGATGTTTTATCATGTTTTTAATATTTTGTTTAGAGCCGCCTAGAGTGGCTGGGCAAACCCAGCCAGATGGGAGGGGAATAAATAAATTATTATTACCATATTATTTATTTATTTATTTATTTATTTATTTATTATTAGCTAGAAAACCTTAGCAATAATATAAGTCAGGTTCAACACAATCATGATGGATTCTTGAGCAGATCATTTCCCTACGCAAGCACATATGCAGATACATGGGCGTATGGAAGAAGATTAGGTGACATACAGCCATAATTGCAACTACTGGTATTTGTATTGCTCTGGCATTTGGCCCTTGTCAGAAGCCTTCTCATAATTTATATTGCAATATACAGTTTCTCGGTGTATTAATGCAGCAGCTGATGTGGAAGCTCAGAGTTAATCAATATATTTCTGTGGCGTTCCAACACCCGCCAAGCCAAATGGTCAGCAAGTCCATTTGTTGCTCCCTTCAATCACTTCATTTGGTACTCTAAATTAAATTCAGTTAAAAGGTAAGATTAACTGCACCTCATTAAGGCAGCCATGCAGGTCTCCCTGCAGGTCCTCCAACGCCATGCAAAATCGAAGAGATTCAATTAGTTAATTGCACAGTGTGTGGCAAATGCAGATTAAAATGGCAAAGTCTTTCTTCGGCCTCTCTTGGGTCCCCCCCCCTTCTGATCATCCTAAGAGATGCAGGCTTTAGACCTTTTCAAAAAGGCAGTGCAGAGTTTAGATCTTTAAAGACTACATGGCCAAATTGATGGCTATAAAAATCGAATCTTGAGTCAGTTCACAAGATAGGTAAGCTGCAGCTCAAAGGCAAAGAAATTCCAGGACCTCGGTGGAATTGAACCAAAGGGGATAGAAATGAGCGAGGGTGGGGAGAGATCATTAAATAAGGCGATGCAATTTTAATGAAAAGAATTACGGTCCGTTTGAAGGCCAAAACAAGAAACTGTTCATAATAGCCATGGTCTTGGCATGAACGAGATCGACAAAATTGTTATTTTATGAAAAGTGTATGTGGTTCTCTCCAGGCTCTTGGTCATTTGGGGGAAAGCATTAACATTAATTGAGGGATCTGTGAGGTTCTGATTTATTTATTTATTTTTGCATAATATTGCATGCATATGCAATAATAAAGTGAGAAAATACAACTTCTTTTCTGGTTTTGTGAAAAGCTCATTTTAGCTGAACTCAGTTCTGAACTGAGCTAAGGGAGGTCCATCCCATCATTAAAATTTACTCACTGTCACATTTCTGAAACTAATGAAAATAAATGACAAGATTGAGTGTCTTTGTCTACTCTTTCCTTACAACTCCTAGCACAGACATAGGCAATGGGTGCTTCAGGAATCAAATAAATACTCTGAGCCTGGGAATTCCTGAACACTTACTGCTCCTGAAGAATGAATGAACAATGAGCACAGGGAAATCCTTCCTCCCAGTGCCATAGAGATATTATGAGCAGAGAAAATTGCAATTAAATAACTAATTCAATTTATAATGCTGTTATTAAACATGCATTTCAATGTATTGGGATTAAATTATTAACAGGTCTATGGGATGTGATTGGGGCTTTATGCTTCATTAATTTATTCCCTCTCAAGCTCAGTCTTCATCATCTGTACTCCCAATCTTACTGCATAAAAAACAAATGTACTCTTGCAAAGTCACAAGGGTGTTACTGACCTTTGTAACAACTATCACAATAATAAACATCCATCCATTGGCCAGCCTACTCACATTTTCACAATACCCCCACGGGTGTGTGTTTCAGAAGTTGTCTTTTTGTAGCATAAACAGCACTTGTAAGCCATCTTCTGCCTGCCAATTTCTGCAAGTGTCTCATGTTCCTTGCATTTTAGGAAAAGAAGTAAATAATATCTTTCTATCCATCTGCCACCCCTCTTCTTTTAACCATTATACAGTGGTACCCCTGGTTAAAAACTTAATTCGTTCCAGAGGTCCATTCTTAACCTGAAACTGTTCTTAACCTGAAGCACCACTTTAGCTAATGGGGCCTCTCGCTGCCACCAAACAATTTGTGTTCTCATCCTGAGGTAAAGTTCTTAACCCGAGGTACTATTTCTGGGTTAGCGGAGTCTGTAACCTGAAGTGTCCGTAACCTGAGGTACCACTGGTGCTATCTATAGTTATGAACTTAATTCATTCTGGAGGTCCGTTCTTAACCTGAAACTGTTCGTAACTAGAGGTGTGCTTTCACTAATGGGGCCTCTTGCTGCCACTGCGCTGCCGGCACACGATTTCCGTTCTCATCCTGGGACAGAGTTCTCAACTTGAGGTAACTCTTCCAGGTTAGTGGAGTTTGTAACCTGAGGCGTTTGTAACTCGAGGTACCACTGTACAGAAACCAGTTATGAGGAATCAAGTGATGAGCATGTGTGAACCAGGATGACGAGTCACAAATTCTTTGAAATCAAGACTCACTTCTATGAATGCACAAGTACAAAAAGAGATTTGGGCATCATGAGTTGTGGCAATATGTCAGTCAAACGCTGCTATTGCCTCGCCGCATGTTAGAAAGCTAATTGCTTGCAACAAAGAATTATATTTACCTAGCCTGGATGAAGGGGGGAATGTGGGGGAAAGAGTAGCAGCACGCTTCCATGACAAACCAGATCTTGCTCGTTGGCTTGTATGTATGTATGCAAGTTGACACCTGGTCCCAGTCTTTCCACTTCATTCTGAACAACAGTTCTAGAAAGGGCAAACGTGTGTGCACATTCACCCACCCAACCAGATACAATGAAAGGGAGGGCCCTCATGTGCTTTGCCCCTTTCATGATTTGAGATGCAAGATCTCTCCCGTGAACATGATTGAAAGTGACAGCGGTGCAGTGTTTGATTTGGAGACCGTGTTTCTCCACGCAAAGGCAGTTCGTTCCTCAACTGGGTACACTTCAGTGACACGTTTATGTTCCTTTCATGCTCACTTGTTTACTGAATTACCTCAAATTGTCCGAAATTGCTATTGAATTTGTGTGGTTAGATTAAATTAGGGATTTGGGAGATTGCATCTGGCATGTTTAATCAAGGATTGTTTAAGGACTGCGTAGGATGCCAGTTGGTTTTCTGATTGACTGTGCTTAGCAGGCTCATAGTGAATGTCTCTCTTTGGAGATGGGGAGTGGTATGAGATGTTGCTGGGGGTTTTTGTTTTAAATGATACTTCCACTTTTGATTAAGGATTAATTTATATCTTAAAATTGGTCATGTGAGTGCTTCACTTTGCTTTCTCTAGGAAGTGCATAAAAATAAGAAGTCGGAAATATTTCTTAAGCTTCCTTGATATTTTGGGGTGAGATTTTGTGGGGGGGGGGTTTTGTTGTTTGTTTTTTGAGGGGGGATGGTGCATCCAGATGCATATATTTTCCCTCTCATCATCTTACATTGTGGGTGTTTAGCCATTATTGGGCACAATGGTAGCCAGTTCAAGTCAGTAATGAATGTTTTCACCAAGTACCCCCATTCATCACCATTCCTGTTTTATGGTGTACTATATCAAGAGGCAAATCCTGGCAGCATGTTCAGATAGGAACACATTTTAAAGGTGCAGCTTATTTGCGGGTGTGTCTTATATTTGGGCCAATTTGGTAACTGTCTTTTCATTTTGTTAAACAAGAAATATTGCAAGCAGTGACAGTTTTCTTCAGAGGAGTTCCTCATCCCCTGGCATCATGTGAAGCTCACTGAGACTTCAAAAAACCAACTAAATGCAGACTCAAAACCCCTGCAATGAACCATCCTTATGTTTCAAAAGTAAAAATCAACAACCCAAAACAGATGCCTACAATCAAATCAGGGATCCCCTTTCTTAAAGTTGATGCTACTAAGAACAGAACCTTGTTCATGATTTCACTTCCTGAGAAGGAAGGATTGTTCCATTCTCCTACTCCAGCTCAGCAGTCCAGTCCTTTAAACAGCTACTGTTTGTGACAAACAGCAAGCTTGCCATATTGATCAGACTTGCACGCTGCCACCATTTGCATAGCACAGAGGAGTCATCTGCCGCCATTTCTAGTTCATTTCCTAACATTAATTTTCAGAACTTGATTAAGGAAAAGAAACAGCAAGAAAAAGGACCCTAGTTTGACAATCATTTGAAGATTGGCTCATGGTATTTTGTTTTAGATGTCTATTTTTGTCATGTCATCTGAGAACACCAAATTTCCCTCTTCTGCTTCTTGAGGCAGGCGGCCTTCTGATAGCCCAAACAAATCTTTTCCCTTCTAGTTTAAAGAAAATCTCTAATCTTTGAAAAATTTCTCTACTTGTGGCTCAGAGAGTGACGTGTAATTCCATCTGATCTTTTGTAAAGAACTTCTTAAAGCCATCATTGCCTCAAATTCTTTTGATAAATCCCACAACTTAAGGAATAAAAGCCCCATATAAAACATCTATTTGCTCTGATCTTTAACTCTGTTTACAGGATTCTGATGTAGCAAAACCTTTTTTTCTCTTATCACTTGTATCCATATAACATGATGAGTGTATATAGCACAGGCTACATAAAGACATAGTCAAATGAGTCAACTTCTAAAGTACATAGATGGTATTAAACCATTTTTTTACTCAGAGTAGGCTCATGGAAATTACTGAACATGACTAATTTAGGTCTATAACTTTCTGTGAATACCACCCAATGTCTCTAAATTCCATGGAAGGACTGGTATGAGCATGTTGGCTGCTGTCCTAAGTCTGGACAGAGTTCAAATTTAGCTCTTGTGTTCTGATTTTGAATTTGTAGGGATAGCCCCCCCTTTGCTTATGTTTTTTTTAATGGGGTATTATAAACATTCACTGCCCCATTTCATGCAATCTGAAATGACACAGCCCCAGAAATTTGTCCTCATCTTGGGTCACTGAAATTCTATCTTAGAAAATGAGAAAAATTAAACAGCTCACATGGGTGGTGTGAGAATGTGCAAGATGGGGATTGTAAAACAAAGCAGTATATAAACAAGATGAAATGAATGGCTTCATCCAATAGAAATTATAATTGCTTGGCTTACATTGCTCATAGACTTATGTGATTCCCTACACTGTATGATTTATCAAATTACTTGCACAAAAATGATATTGGAGTTATCTGAAATATGATGTTCTGTGTGGTTATTAAGCAGGGTTCCCCCCTCTTCTTTGCTCCTTTCAGAGTTGTGTAGATTTCCCCATTTTTTGTTTCATGGAACAGGGATGTGAATGGCTGAAATTTGCACTTCTGAGCATGAGAGAATGAAGCTTGAACAGTGCATTTGTTCTGTGTGAATAGTGCTCTGCCAGTGACTACGTCATGTGTTTGGGATGCTATAGCATCCTCCTTAGTAATATAGTTGTGGAGACCCAAACCATAGGTTACTTTCATTCTTCCTGACCTTAGAGTTAAGTGTTTATTGGATTTCTACATTGTCCCCCCCCCATTCTCTTCCCTATATTTCACCATTTACTTCCAAGATGTGTGAATTGAGATTCATTTTTACAGAGTAGCCTTATTGCAACTTCCCTTCAGTTTTCACACAAAAGCGTCTAGATGCTGAACACAAGCAGGATCCTTACATGCTGAGTGCAACATCAAAACCCAATTCAGGCATTTGCCTAAACATGCAACAGTTCTAGATATCCCATCCTGGGGATTAGCTCTTGAACAGGACCTATGAACATAAAATTGAATGTGATAGATGGGTGAATTGGTGTTCCATATTTCTAAATCAGTTTATGGCTTTCTTTTTTAAAAGAAAAAATGTGCAATTTTCTCTTGCTATACACATTTTATGTGCAATTTTTGGCCTAATATAAACCAAATAGATAAATAGGAACCGCTACAGCGGGAAGGTAAATGGCGTTTCCGTGTGCTGCTCTGGTTTGCCAGAAGTGGCTTTGTCATGCTGGCCACATGACCTGGAAGCTATACGCCGGCTCCCTCGGCCAATAATGCGAGATGAGCGCGCAACCCCAGAGTCGGTCACGACTGGACCTAATGGTCAGGTGTCCCTTTATCTTTACCTAAACCCTTTTGCACAGCAATTTCACCTAACTTCATGTACTTTGTGCCTGTTGTTTTCACTAATGTATTCATGTATATGCTCACTTTATGCTAGGATATGGATTTTTGTATACATGCTGTATATGCATTTTGAAAAATTCAGATAAGTACAAACATTGATTGCTTTTTTTTGCATTGCACATTGTTTCAGAAAATGTGAATATGGTAAGTTCACCTTTAAATGAATTAATTTTCTCCCCATCCCTAGACTCATTTTCTGTGGGTTCAAATTCCCACATAAAATTTGGGGAATTGCATAAAATTATATGCAGTCCGATCCTACGTCCATTGTATTTTATGTGTGTAGGCAGTCTATAAAATTATTGCACAGAGAGAGGGGGGTGGAGAGGGAGAAAGAGAGGGGGGAGAGAGAATTATCTACAAATGTTAAAGGCACACTTTTCTCCCCTTGCACACATGAAGGCTATATATACAGTAACTGCATGAAAGAACTAACTCTTGGAATCATCTCTTCCCAACTATTTACACCTTAAACAAGCCCTGCCCTTCTTTCTCTCTTTGAGCCCACTTGTATGCTATTGTTTGTGTGCCTTTCTTTCATACTGGCGCAGTGCCAATGTAAGTCAGTCCAAGTCTACATATCCCTTTGTTTTATAAATTGTCTGGTCATCAAACACTCACCCCATATTCTGTTTCTTTAGCAAGTACTTGCGTGTCCATGGTTTTGGTGGATTGCTATAACATATGCTACCTGGGTAAAACGCTGAAAAATTGAAATATAAAATTATGAAGAATAAAGTCACAAAGTCATGAACAGCCTCCTTGCAAACCTGATGTGCAGTGTTCACAAATGTAATGAGAAATCACATTTGACTTTGCCCTAGGAGAATAAAAATGTACCCTGGGAGAATTCATTAAATTTAATAAATGTGATTGTTGCTTTGAATACCTTTTGTCAGTTCCAATCAGTCTGCATATGAAAATCCAGTCCACCTTCACATCACATATACATTTCTCTCCCCTCTCCACTTAAATGGATCATTATTTCTGAGAAATTTCTTCCACTTGTATTAAGATGCCAAGATTCCATCTTTAGGGGCTTGCACTAAGCGTGGAAGTGATCTCACGACTTTATTTTTTAAAAAATATTGCTGGTACAGCTAGACTTGCCATTTCTCCCCAAGAAAGACAATGGTTTTGAATATTTAAAGAACAGTTGCTTAAAGTCTGACCTGCCACAGGTGACACAGAAAAATATTTAGCTGAGCAAAACAAATTGCTTAATTTCCAGTGTTATGCCTAGTGTATTTATATGTATGATGAAGGACTGGGGATGAAATGATTTCCTGTCCTACCCTCTTCCCCAAACCTCCTGAACCAGGAGTAGTCCATGTGATGCCCTACAGATCTTGTTGGACTACAACTCCCATTATCCCTAACCATTTGCCATTCTGTTTGGGACTGATGGGAGTTGTATGCCAGTAACATCTGGAGGAAACCACATTTGCCACCCTATTCTACAGTTTTAAAAAAGCATATGTCAGCAGGTAAGTCAGCGCAATACCCAAAAAGAAAAAGGCGTATTGCTAGTAAATTGAAAGAGTTGAGGTCAGTTAATTACTGCTCATGCTGCTAGGAAATTTGATTTTCTGGTCTTGACGCAAAGCTTCTGAACACCTTTCAGCTTCTGAAGTGGACAGTTGCAATGTATGTCTTCTGTGAGGTCCTTCTTTAAGGTTTATCGGAGTATCTGATTCACCCATTTATGAGTCATCCTTGACTGTACAGTACACAGTAAGAACCTAAGCCAGCACTAGAAATTATACATCATTTGACTGACGAAAGCATCCATTATCAGCTAGGAAGTCCAATCTGCTACCAACCGTAATCAAAGCTGTAGGTGGTCCACACCATCTCCATGGGGGCAGGCACAATGATGTTTCCATTATAGAGTTGCTGATAGAGTTCCAAATCAGTCCTGACCTAGAATGACAGGAATTCCAAAAGAAGAAGAAGCAAGGACCAATGTGGTATAACTGGTCCTTAATATTTTATTGATTTGCTTATCAGAGAAATCTACAGTGGTACCTCTGGTTACACACTTAATTCATTCCGGAGGTCCGTTCTTAACCTGAAACCTTAACCTGAGGTACCACTTTAGCTAATGGTGCCTCCCGCTGCTGCCACACAATTTCTGTTCTCATCCTGAGGTAAAGTTCTTAACCCGAGTTACTACTTCCAGGCAAAGCTGCCAAGTCTCCCGTATTCCCCGGGAAACCCCCGTTTTTCCAGCTGTTCCCAGCCGAAAAAACGGATTTTTTTTGTTTTTTCCCGGTTTATTGTGGCGCGGTGGCCATTTTGGAACTGGGCGGAGCATGCTCAGAAGCAACTTTTGATGCTGCTTTGGCCAGTTCCAAAAGGGCTGCAGCGCGACTTCTGGTGCGGCGGCCATTTTGGAACAGGGCAGAGCAGCATCAAAAGTAGCTTCTGAGCATGCTCCGCCCAGTTCCAAAATGGTGGCAGCGCTACCTCCGGTCTGCTACTTATTTCTCAGGCCCGAACTTGGCAGCTATGCTTCTGGGTTAGCAGAGTCTGTAACCTGAAGTGTTTGTTACCCGAGGTGTTTGTAACCTGAGGAACCACTGTATATCTTGGCTTTCAGTTTAAAAAGCCCTCAAGACGGCACTAATATGCAGAGGCACACATTTTCCTATTAAGGAGAAAAAATAACATAACTCAATGAGAGCACAAATCTTGAAAGAATAGTGGAATATTATAGTATTCTGTAGCATGGAAATCAAGAGCTTCTTTATTTTATACACAGTCATGTCTATATACTTTTTAGTGTGCAAATCCCTTCCAGTAATCTCATTTATCCCCTCAACAACCTTGTGAGGTTGCTTGCTATGTGTAGGCTACATTAGCATCCGACTTTCCTCCAAAGAGCTCAGAGCATCCATTTAGGTCAGGGGGTGGGGAATGTGTGACCCTCCAAATCTTGTTGGACTACGTCTTTCATCATGCCTGACCATTGGTCATACTGTCTGGGGTTGATGGGAGCTGAAGTCCCACAAAATCTGAAGGGCTACAAGTTCTTTGCCCCTGATTCAGGCTAACACATTTGATCAGGCTTCAGTTCAATGGACTTTATAGTTGAGCAGAGACAAGAGATGTTTTGGTGCCTGGTAGTCAGATATGTTTGGGCCTTTACCAAAGATTCATGTACAGTGTGGAGGTATTTGAATGACCATTCACTTAAGACCTGTCGTGTTTTAATAAAATTGGGCTGGCCTGATGTTTGCATTGGAAGCTGGCTTCCTGAGCTATTTTCCTAGCATAGTTTCTTAGGTTGCAATCCCATACGCATTCACTTGGGAGTCAGCCCCATTGAACTCAGTGGAATTTACTTCTGAAAAGGCAAGTCAAGGACTGCAGCTTTAATCAGGTTTGCTAATTAAAGAACAATAGAGGCTACATAATAGGGCATGAAATGAAGAGTGCCTCCCCCCAATAGCTTGTAAACAAATGCCCTATATCTCATTTTAGGAAAAGTTGACCAGGAAGATTGCCTTCCCCCACCACCCACACAATAGCAACTGCAGGAAAACAAAACAAAGCTTCCTATTTACTATGTGATTTGTTACTGAAAGAAAAGTGGCCCATTAGCATTCCGTAGGCTCTAATGTCTTAGAAATCTCCACATGCTACTTCTTACCTAAGAAATATTGTGTGTGCTGTTATGTACAATGTATAGTTAAATTCTTAGTCCTGGTGAGCACACCTAGCATTAGATCACTGTATTCTACCTGCTCTGAGAGAATTGCTGAAGGGGGAAATGGGCTCTTGGTGGGTGATTGCATTTAACAGTGGTCTGTAATTGAAAGAAAATGTAGCACACCACTTTAATGTTCTTTTTGTGTGTGTCTAAAAACAAAACAAGAAACCCAATGTGGCTTAGCAACAGTCTGCATTTTTTCCCTTTTCCCCTTTTTGCTTTTGGAAAACAATGTCATGTGTGCATAGACTGCCGACACAAGACACATTATATGAACTGAACTAAGGGCAACAACAACTTTATGAAGGATGTGGTCCTATGCGCACTTACCTAGGGGGAAGCCCAGTTGAACAGAAAGGCAGTTACTTGTGAGTAAATGTGTCTATGATCAGGCTTTGCCTTACATGAACTTAGTGTCTTCAGATGCTTTGTAAAGACAGACCTCTTTGCCCAGGGTTTCCCTGAGTGACCCATACAATTGGACCCTCTTATTGCTGAATTCATCTTTTATAATACTATTTTGCTAGGTTTTTTTTTAATGTTGTGTATCTTTGTTTCTATGATGTGCTGTAGAGATTTTTTAAATATTTAGCTGCATGGACGTAGCCAGGATTTTTTTTGGGGGGGGGCAGGACTTTTGTTAGGGGGGCAGAACTGATGTGATTGATTAAGTATTTAAGTTAGTTAGTTAAAGTATTTCTAATGTGTTACTTGATCTATGTGGGGCAGCTGCCCCCCCCCCAGCTACTCCCATGTTTAGTTGTTTAGAAAGATTTCCAAATAAACAAATTAAATAAGGCCACCACCAGCTCCTAGTCATGATGGCTATGTTCTACCTCCTCTGTGAGAAGCAATATACTACTAACTGAATACTAGTTATTGTGAATCTCACAGGTTGGCAGGTGGGCTGTTCTGCTTGGGTCTAACCAGGCAACTGGTTGGCCACTGTGAGAACACAATGCTGGATTAGATGGGCCTTTGGCCTGATGCAGCAGGTTCATCTTACGGTCTTATCTTCTTAAACTTTGTACTTTCTTTGGCTTCTCTCCCAGTCAATGAAAGTACACCTGCTGCTGGAGTGAAAGATGGGGAAATAGTGTATTGTGTCTCTAGCCTTGTTTGGATGGTCCCATCTTGGCTCTAATGCGGCTGAGAGTGCTTTTGGACAATTTAAGTCAACTGTTCTGCCTCCTGCAGGCAATGGGCATTGACTGGTAGAAGTGCACTGAACTGAACATAAATCCAGGGGGTAGAGTGCATGGAATATTCACATCTATTCCCAATCTCCCCATTTTCAGACTCTTGAAACACCTCTACCTATTTGGCTCCTGTGAATCTAAGTAGCTGCAGTTATGGTCGGCCTGTTAGGAAATTATGTGGCACTGAAATATGGGTCAAAGATGGGAAAAGCAAGCAAGCAAACAAACAATCAAAAGAACACCAGTTGGCCAAGATCTTAGGAGATTTAAAGGCAAAAATTGCCTTCACTCCCATCACACCCCAAATGGGGGGACTTCAAAATGTGGAAGCAAAACTCAGTGAAAAGTTTTATCTGTGTGATGACAAAGATTATCACAGGGCTGCTTCTTCTTCCCAACACATTTGATCATTTTGATCATCAGGGACATTACATTATTTCAGTTTTGACAACATTTCGTCTGTGTAATTACCTCTCTGCCTTGTCCTTTAGGTTTCTAGTGCCACTGGCAATAGAATTAAATGTGCACCATAAAATACAGAAGGACAGTCTGGGTGTAGCAAAATGACACTTCCATGGTCTCTTCTTCTTAATCACCTTGGATGTAAACACATTTTAATCCAAGAGGACTGCCGGTCTCAAACTGCTACACCTGACACAAAACTTAACTCTTTTCATGCACCTCTTCAAGTCCACTGTTCCATCCAGCAAACTCAATTTTTTTGTAGCAGTCCAGCATTGAATTCCCCCCTTTATGTTTGGTGAAATGCTATATAACTGTAATCATTCTTCACATAAGGCCAGGTGATTATGGGGGTTTGTCTCATAACGTTTTCAGATAGGATTTACTTGCAGAATATTCCCTAAGCCACAAATTTAATACAAGCTTTATCATTTTCCCTTGACCTCTCTCAGGCCACTTTAGGGAGACCATTCTTTAATAATAGCTGCATTCTTTCTTCTATATTTGCTTCTGCCTCCTAGACATACAAATGTCAACAATAGGGAATTTCTGTTTCATGAATTTGAAGAAGGCTCCCTGGGCAAAAGAATACATATGTCAGGGTTTTGAAGGAAACTGAAATAATTTTGAAAAGGTTAGCAGCAATGTTGTCCTGCTGTGACCATTTCCTTTCGCCAGGAGCAAGAGAGACTGCAATTTCTGTCCCCTTGCCCTAAGCTTTCAGACTCCCACATGTGCATCCTGTTTCTTGGGTAGCTCAGACATTTCCAGGAAAAGTTTGATAAATTTGGCAGTTTTATCATCACTAGAAGATGTGGGAAAGGGCTCTTGTTGTGTCTTCTCACACTTGGATTCCTCCTCTTCTTTTCCACAAAGAGCTGCTCCTGGTGAACTCCTGGCTCCTGCCCACCTTTAGCCATGTCACCCCAAGACCTCATGCAACCTTCAATCCACCTATTTCCCCTCCAGACTTGCTCAGAGGCCTCTGTGAAGTGATAGTGTTTCTCCTCCTTTGCATCCTCCTACCACCCTGTCCATACTCACGAGGCATCCAGGGACCAGGGTGGTTATCACACAGCTTGGGAAGGGCTGTAGCTCAGTGGTAGAGCATCTACTTCACATGCAGAAGGTACCAGGTGCGATTCCTGGTGTCTCCATGTAGGGCTGGGCGGAAATTCTGTCTGAAACCACTGGAGATCCACAGCCACTGGAGACATTACTGAGCTTGATGAACCAATGGTCTGACTTGTACACCACTTTTATGGCCTCTGGCTGTGAAGCAGCTTATAAATTCGTGCAATAAACAAATAAAATACAATGCAGTTTGCTTTTAATAATTAAAGATGGTGATGATTTTAAAAAAACAACAACACTTTTATTATGACTCTTTCTGACTTTGTCTTTCTCTAGGGCTTTTCCCTTTGGAGAGATTTACTGCAGTTCTTTGTTTTCTAGTTCTTAGATATCCTCATGAGTACAGAGATGCAAAACTGTAGCATCCTAACCCTCCTGGGGAAACCTTGATCCTCACCACCACCCATTGCAAGTTCTACTTTTCTCTCTTCTGCAGCAGTGTATGAGATTGGAATTTTGACAGGTAAGGTCAGATGTGCTGCATTAATAATTGGAGTACTCACCTGTTCTCCCCCTCTTTACCTTCCTCTTTGCTAAAGCAATATCACTTCTAGAACCAGAGGGATTTCAGAGGCTGTCATTGGGTCAGAGGTGTTTACTCAGACTTCCCAATCCTCTGTTTTTATTGACCTCCTTATTAAGGGAAGAAAATGAAGCTTTTTTAAGGGTGAGTGACCAAGAACTATCCGACAATCAACTATTGCCCATTGGAAAAGGAATTGCTTCCGTTCCTTCCTGCCTCTAAAATCCTTAATCCAGATTGATCAGATCACTTGAAAGCAGGAGAGAACACTGCTTTTTGTAACACTGTGTGAAGAAGTCTAGGAAACCAAACAGGGCTTTGGGAGGTGTTTCCAGCGATTAAGGGTTTGTCCCTGCATTTGTATGCATATGCTGTTCTCAGGTACAGATGCTCCTTCCTTTTGTCCCAGTAAGAATTGAGAAATAAAGTCTACTTACATACTAAGGCAGTAAAGAGTTTTGGAATGAAACCAGGATTTAGTACCTTAGCTGTGTATTCTAGCCTGGTTTCCAGATGCTCTAACTGCTTTTGGCATGGCAAAGAGTGATGTTCAGGAAGCTGGCCATACAGGGAGTTTGCAGAATGCAATATAGCCTCCTAGTGTAGCTAAGATATTTCCAACAGGCCTTTCTAGAACGTTGCATTCAGATGCCCCAATTTTGACTGGCACAACCAGTGGACATTATTTTCACTCCCTATTTTCCAGGATGGAGGTTCTTAACATGTGAAGTAAGTTCTCACAGCAAACCAAATGATGCCAGTGCCACTCTAGATGTTGGCCTTCTGATCATGTCTGGTATACCCACTGTGTCAGAGGCTTGAAGCATGTGATGTGGTCTCCTAAAGGACTCATGGTCAGTTCTAATCTTGCTAAGTTCCCATTTTGCACAATCTGATCCAATTATTCATTTATTTCTTGATTTATATAGAAATTGTCTGTCTTACCCTTCTGGAGCCTATGCACCATTCTGGAAGGTTACAAAAATTTCAAATCATGAAATCATAAAACAAAACACGACAATAAAATGCATTAAAAATATAGCATTAACAACACAAAAACAATTAAAAAAAATACAGCATACTCAAAGTTCTCCACTGGTGCAGCCATTGAGGGGGCCTTATCTCTTGTTGCCATCAACCATGCCTTCAATCTAGGTGGGACACAGAGAAGTGTCTCTCATTCTGGTATTAGGGGACAGGCAGGCAGGAGGTGATTCCTCAGATATTCTGGACCAAAGACTAGTTATTTCTTTATTTGTTCATTCGTTTGTTTGTTCACATACTAATTTTCACCAATGGGCCACATATCAGTTTACAAGATGGGATTGTAAGTGGAAGCCAATACGTTTTGCCATGGTCTGATGATTATTGGCTTGTGGCAACATGGAAGTTTTTTTGCAACCTGTGTTGCAGGATGCTTCCCCTGCTGAAATATGGGAGAACTCATCAGTGTTGGCATTCCACCAGCTCTTGAAGACACGCATCTTTTAGATATGTCTTTCCCCTGAATTTGCCCTTTCTGGTTTTTTAAATTGTCCTTTTAAGTGTTTTAATTGTTTTGGGTTTTATCCAGTGCAGTGCTACATAAACATTTCATGCACAAAATCAGCTACCAACCACATTTGTACTAACCAAGGATGGATGGATGGAAGGAAGGAAGGAAGGAAGGAAGGAAGGAAGGAAGGAAGGAAGGAAGGAAGGAATAGGGCTTTAATATTGTAGTTATTAAGTAATGAATAACCATGTGTGAACCAGCCCTAAGTGATATGCTTACATTTGAGATCCAGCCCTTACACTATTTTTAATTGAAAGTGTGAGGGGAGCTCATATGTTACTTAAATGGGAATAGCTATATAGGAGGCAAATAGAACAGCTGCACATTTATTTATGGAAGTTTATGCTTTGTCGGTGCTTTCAGCTGTGCCAGTGATGCATCATAGCTAGATCATTATCTAATTCAGGAATACAGTAAATCATTATTATTTATATCACAATGTAACAGGCTTAGATGCTTCCATTGAATGACTCGTGGATGAGGCGACTTCATGCTTTGCTAAATGCCAGAAAAATGTTCCAGATAATCCTACACTGAGGCTATGCTTCTTAAACACACCTTTGAAAAGGCTGTTTCAAATACAAGCAAGCTTCCGAGGAATAGGAAGTGAATGGTTATGCCATATCTTTCCAAAATGAAAACTTTGTTTCCATGTGATCTGCAGGAGATACTGTGTTATAAGGAGGTTCATTTTGTACAAATAGGCATCAAGCCTTATGTGTGGTGGCACCTACTCTTTGGAATTCCCTTCCATTACACATCACAAAGGCACTACCTGTATTTTCTTTTAAGCAACTATCTGAAGACTTTCCCTTTTCAACAAGCCTCGAAGGTAGAGATCTTTATCCCAGTCTGTATTTCTACTGGTTTTGAAATTGTTTTTATACGTGAAATCATTTTTATTTTTTATTCTGCCCACAGAGGGAGAATGGAATTGTTTTTAATTGTATACATGGAACTTTTAATATATGGGATTGTCTCTAAATGCTTTTATTGGGAAATTATTTTGAGATATTTAATGGGAAGCATTTCATGAATTGAATCTAATAAACAAAAATCCATTCTTTGAAAGCTGTGGTTTTGAATCCATGTAACGTTGTATGAAAACTCGGCCTGTGGGCTTGATGTGTGATGGCTGCTTTCTTTTTTTTGCATATGCACTTGGTGTTGACGGCATCATCAATCAACATAGGTGAATGGAACTTAATTTCTAGGAAACAGAGTGCATGAAGTGATAGGGATAGTGTCAGTGATAGGACTAGCAGTGAGAAAATTTGCTTTATTCAGTCTGTGGCCCAAAAGAAGGATGCTCAAGACAAACCCTGGTCAACCTTCTAGCTGATCAACCTCAACCTTCTAGCTGATCAACCGTGAGCTGCTATCAGAGAAAAGATGCACTAGAGCAGGCATCACCAAACTTCGGCCCTCCAGATGTTTTGGACTACAATTCCCATAATCCCTGACCACTGGTCCTGTTAGCTAGGGATCATGGGAGTTGTAGGCCAAAACATCTGGAGGGCCGCAGTTTGGGGATGCCTGCACTAGAGAAAGACATCTGATAGATGCCTCATAAGCATTACAGGTGAGTCAAAGTTACTAAACCAATAAAGGATATAGTACAAGTTACATTTCTGTATTCTGTCCTGGTACTATGGTACAATCTAATTTCAACTCTCTCAGCTAAGTAATTTGCTTTCCCATTATTTTATTACTTACAGGAGATCTGTAACTTTGTTTGGATTGGGGATGTATTAGATTCCTAAATGACACTGTCACTGTTGCAGTTGTTTTTACAATAATTTTAGGGATGTCAAAAAGCTGTCAACTCTTCTGGAATCAAACCATCTCAAATAAATAGCAAGTGGAGACAGCTCATGAATGCCGAAACGGGAATGGATTCTAAAGAAAAGATGCATCCACGCCTGGTCCTTTCTTGTCGGAGAATCATGTCCTAGCAAAGGTATTTATAGCTAATAAACCTCTATAATAAATAGCAGAAGTGCTTTTCCATATGAGACAAGGAAGTCCTCCCAGAAGTAGCACGTAAAGGACATCGGCTTGTATCTGCCCCATCAAGTTTGGAAACAAGCTGGCCCACCTGGTCATGATGCCTACTGCTTCCAGAATCAGAGGTAGCATGTTTCTGTGGGTACCAGTTGCTGGGGAGTGACATCAGGAGACAACGTGCATGCCCTGCCTGTGAGATTCCCATAGTTATCTGTTTGGTCTCTCCGGGAAACAGGATGATGGACTAGATAGGTTTTTGGTCTGATTCAGCAGGGCTCTTTCAGCACCAGACCAGCATGTTGTTAGGAATGGAAGGTAAGTTGTCTCCATATTTATTTTGGCTGGAATGTTGCAAATGATATTATGGTGGTTCACTGGGCAACCTCACAGCACTACTCCTGTGTTCAAGTTTTGCAGCTGGCCCACCTTTCTTCCATCTTTCCAGAGGCCAGGGGCAAAAGCATCCTCCCTGGGGGGGGGGCAGGGGAAATGGCTGGAACTCTTGTTTTATAACTTTAAGCACATGAGTGGGTGTGAGGATACTAGTGGAAGAGGGCATAGACTACGCAACACCTACTAGAACCTCAGAAATATTGGCATTTTTTATTTAATAGTGGGGGCATTCACAGTAGACTCACAGTAGACTCACTGAAATGAATGGGCCTAATTTAGGTGCGTTCATTAATTTCAACGGGCCTGTACAAAACTTTGTTGACTCTAAGTCTTCATCTTGCCTTGTAGGGCAAGCTCTCACAAGGCAGCAAGAAAAATTCTGTAAACCCAAAGCAATTGTACAATCATAAATAACATTGGATTAAAAACATCTCTAGAACATCAGGAATAAGAGCAGTAAGCAGCTTGGCAGAATAAAAAGAAGAGACCAGTTAAATGCCACAAGAGACTGGGGCAACTAGGGTTCTGTGGAGAAGGAATTCCACAAATATTGGGACACCAATGAAAAGATCCTGTCCCTGGTACCTGCTAACCTGACTGACTTTAGAGGTGGGTGAGAGTACAGGGCTTCTGAGGCTGGAAAGAGTTATGTGGTTGCAGGCAGTCCTTCAGGGACTTCTGAGATAGTTCATGTGAGGAGCTTTGAAATCTTCAGATGTGCTAGGATGATGATGATGTTTCCAGGTTTTTGCAGCATGTTCTTCAACAGCTCATGAGGTTGGACTAGACAGTTCTTCATAGCTCTCATGCCTTCCTTCGACATGGAACAGAACAGTAGTGTGGAAATTAAGACTATGAAGGTCCCAGGTAAATGCTATCATATAAATGGTGGCATGGATCTACAACAGGTTTGATTTTGTGCAAATGCAAAGCCTCGAGGTGGCATTTTATGGACTGAAATGTCAAGTCCAGGTTCTAGTTTTTCAATTGCTCAGAAAGAGTAGCTGACTGGCCATCATGTTTTGCTTTGAATCAAATAGCCTTCTTTCCTCCCCCTTTAACTTAGAAAGTTCTTTTCTTCCATCACACAACATGAACAATTTTGCCAAATCCCACGTGACTCAGTCCTTTTATAATGTCAGTCATTGTGCTGTTTCCTCTGGGCTTTCCACTGTAGTCATGCATGGCTCATGGAGGCTACAGTTCATCACTCTTGATATATTGGAGGAATCCATCACTAAGTGCATTCACTAAGTTAGACAAGAACCTGGAGCATCTAGGGGATTCAAGGGAAACACTGTTCTTGCTGTAATAATTTTCTGTGGTCCCCCCCCCATGAGATCTAAAGTTGGGGGGGGGGAGAATGTCTCTGTAAAAAAAAAAAAACCTCAGGAACTACCTCTTTGTGGCAAAGTTTAAATATTTCACAATATGCTATTCATTTCCACCGTACCATTTATATTTCATTCGCTTGATGATGGTTCATCCACACAATTATGCTTTCAAGTTCTCCTCTCATGTATGAGATTGTACAAAAGCATCATAAATAAGTGGATTCTAATATTTTCTCTCTGATAGTATTTCCTTTAAGGGGCACATTTCATTCCCAAACAACCAAAGCTAGAAGCTTAAGTATAGTTCAGTTCTATGGGACCAAAGCCACTGTCAATTACATCAACCAGCAAGACTATCAAGTTCCATCATCAAATCGTGTTTTTTTACTCAAAATAAAGGGACCCAGGTGGCGCTGTGGGTTAAACCACAGAGTCTAGGGCTTGCTGATCAGAAGGTCGGCGGTTTGAATCCCTGCAACGGGGTGAGCTCCCGTTGCTCGGTCCCAGCTCCTGCCCACCTAGCAGTGCGAAAGCACATCAAAGTGCAAGTAGATAAATAGGGACCGCTCCGGCGGGAAGGTAAACGGCATTTCCGTGCGCTGCTCTGGTTCGCCAGAAGCAGCTTTGTCATGCTGGCCACATGACCCGGAAGCTGTCTGCGGACAAACACCGGCTCCCTCAGCCTATAGAGCGAGATGAGCCCCAGAGTCGGACACGACTGGACCTGATGGTCAGGGGCTCCTTTACCTTTACCTTTAAAGTTATAATAACCATGTGCATTCTCTCCTTCAGTTTAATGCAATTTAGGCAATTCTTTTGAGTTAAATAAGATTTCCTGTTTTGCATCACAGCAAGATCCAGCAGGAAAGGCTTAAAGAGGCGCAAGGAAAGAGGAAACCTGTCTCATCTGGGCACAGCTGCCTTCTTCTCTGCATTTGAAATATGAAACTAGAAACCTTACAGATTGCTCCTCTCCTCCTGTACTTTATCTCTCGGCAGATGGAACTGACTATGGCGGCAGGAAGGATGATGACAAATGCATTCACAGAGGAGATGCTATTCCTCCTCTTTATGGAGAATGAATGGCTTTGGGTGAAACTACAACTGCTGTTCAGTTACAATAGTAGATTGCTGAACAAGCTCCAGAGTGACAGGAGTGCCTATGAACAATAGGGCTCTTTCAAGCCTCAGCATTAGGGAACAATCTGTATTCTCTTAAATCAGAGTCTGTCAGGGCAAGGCCGGGAGGAAGCTTCATCTGAATCTGAGCCTAGAGGGTGGGTTCTCCAGGCCGGGTTCTTGAGGTTAGTGGTTTAAGCTGGAGTTTTAAATGTAGCAAGCAGAAGGTAGCAAAAAGAGGAAAGCAGGCTCCTTCTATGAATAATAACTAATTAATGTTGCATACTCCTATTCTGTTTGGTGCCTGAACAGGTCTACGAATGCTTGAGCATATACTGTGCATTCAATAGGCAGGATCCAAACTTCAGGCTATAAGGTTCTATGTTCAAGTCCTTTAGGGCTCTGCGGAAGTCACAACACACACACCATGCAGAAAATGCTGGTTGGCCATATCCACCAGTGGCCACACATTCAGCATTTGTGTGTATGAGGCCCTATTACACACAGTTTGGGTTACTTGGCACAAAAGGGGTTCTAAGCTCTCTCTGTGCCTTGCTTGTCAGGCAAGGTCCTCTCAGCATACTGGCTCTGGAAGCCTAGGCATGCTTACACTAGATATCATGGGAACTTTGATTGTCCCACAAGATCTCATGAGAGCAGCCCAGAGCCAGCACACTGAGCGAGTCTTGTCCACCAGAGAGCTTCAAAGAAGTCGGTATGTAACTTGGGGGTCCTCCTGGATCCTTTGCTGTTGCTTGGGGCTCAGGTGGCCTCTATAGGAGGTCTGGATGGCAGCAACACAAGAACAGGCCTTTTCTGTGGAACTTCTTGCTTGTGAAATACTCTCCCTAGGGAGGCTCTCCTGGTGTTTTTGTTACATATTTTTAGGCACTAGGCAAACATCCCTCTTCTCTCAGGCTTTCAGATAATTAAACAACCGGTGGCATTTTAAACACTTCCCTCTGTCCCAGCTGTGATGATGTGCCTGCCTATTATTATTATTATTATTATTATTTATTACATTTCTATACCACACTTCAGCTGAAGATGACAGGCAGTTTACATGATAAAAAATGCACACACACACACACACACACACAAAAAAAAACACATTGTCAGGATATAGCATCACCCTAAGTTGCAGCAGACCAGTTTGTTACAGGAAGAGCATGCACACATTTCTCCAAAACTTGTTAAGGAAAGCCTCCTCTAGGAGCTGAGAAATGCAATAATCTCTCTTGGTTCCTGAAAAATATTGGGGTTCTTTTTCCCTATTGATATTTTATTTTTCATTTTTAAGCTGAAACAAACAAATATTTTAGTTCAGCCTATGTATTTTACGTGGAGACTCATGGAGCATGCAGTGTTAGGAGCAAGGGCAGTGATGCAGTGCTCCATCTTCCACACATTCATTGCACTTGTGGAAAAGTAATCTAGTTCCTAAGTGTGAACACCGCAAATAGCCTATCTAGTAAACAATTTTATAAAATATGAGATGCTGTGCAAGCCAGCTCTAAATTTTACAGTCTGAAAGCACCTGAAGAATAATGTATTTCAGCTAATGTTGAGGTGCAGATGTGCAAATAAAGCCAGAGGTCATTATTGACTTATTTTCTCTGGATATTGAGATTCCCCATAACTATTTTTTTAAAGAACATTTCTCAACATAGCAGAATCCCTAGGCATTTTTCATATCATATTAACATGAGGAATAAAAGTGAACTCCACACACCATTTCAGATCTTCAGGCAAGTTCTCGGGTTTGCTTAGTGGCATCTCGATTGCCAGCCCGGTTAGTTCCTCATGAATACGAGAAACATTTTACAGAACTTAGACTTTCATAGCTTCTTAATCTGCTAGAATGCAGTACACATGTGAGATAAGGAGAATAATAAAGGAGAGAGCACTATTCCTAGTTGGGAATGATGTAATGCTTGACAGAAATGCAAATTAAAGGCTATTTTAGCTTAGCCAAGTTTCCCCTTGGGTATTTGCAGAGTAAATATTAACAAGTCATTTAAATGAAGCACATCATTATTCATTTCACCTATTCTGAAAAACTCCATTCCAATTAACACGAGGGCTGCTTCCCCCCTTCTCTGCCCGCTACAATTCAGTTACTGTACGCAGTAGTTTCAACAAACCATAAAAAGATTTAATTTATGGTCTCTTGGTTTGGGATAATTTTAGCATCAATAAATTGGGTGTCAGTCTGATTTTTCTGCCAAGCTTTATGCTTTATACTAAATCTAAACATCTCATTACATTCTGAATTACCTGAAATCTGTATTAACCCAAGACATGAGTTATCGTCTTAGAGAAGTGCATTCCAGGAGAAGGTCTGTTGCCAGTATTGTCTTCATTATGTTAATTATATCTTAAGGCACACATTGTGAGCCTGTGGCCCTCCAGATGTTGCATTCCAGCACCCATTGCCCCCGACCAACGGTCCTGCAGGATGGGGATTGTGGGAGCTGGAGTCTAACAACACTGACCTCCTAGTGGAGGCTGATGGAGTCCAGCAATGGGGTCTTCATCCCTGTCTTAAGGACCTAGAGAGAGCCAGAAATGCAAACTTTCCCCAAGAATTGTAGTATGTTATATCCTGTGGATAGTGGGGGGTGAGGGCATGCAAACCCATGTGGTAATTTATTATATTACATCTATTTCTTCTTGGATCTCTCATTAGTCCTGTTTCTTGGTTTCTGTTCTCATTTCTGTTGGTCATGTCAAACAGGTGTCGTCTCTCTCTCTCTTTTTTAATAGCCAGCAAGAAAGAGATTGGGGGGGAATGAGATAGGAGTGTAGGCAATGTAGGAAGGGCATGAGGGCATGCATATATTAACAAACTTATGTACGTCTATTAAAACATCAATCCCGTTGAGTTCAAGGGGGCCTATTCCCATGTAAGTTGGTATAGGATTGCAGTCTCAGAATGCATGTGTGAATTAGCTTCATGTTGCTTCTTTTTTGCAAGCCTATAGGCAAAAATTCATAGTAAGCATAGAATAGATCTCTATGGGGTATAAGGGGAGAGGTAGTGCCTCTGGGGAGGGGCACATTGTGCTCCTTCTGGGCTAGTTTGTTACGATGCCTCCCTTCACCCCTGTCTATGGATGGGGGCTGGTGGAGGTGTTTCAGTCCTCTACCCCCCCCCCCAGCATGATGGATCAGGAATTTGGACAGGGACCCAAAGCAGGAGCCAGCTTGCAACATTCTCCAACTTGCTTAGCTAAGCCCAAGTCTGACTCTGCCATGAGCAGAGGGCACTGCCTGCTTCCATCCCATCTGGCCACACCTTTCTGGCTGTTGTCAGTCACCACCTCCCTAATCCCCCCCAACTCTAGCTGTGTGATCTAGGGAAGTCTCAAAAGATACACTTTACGTGTATATGGCTATCTATCAAGAAATATTCAATGGGTGGTCTATTATTAAAATAGAACATATAATATACAATTACGGTATATTGAAAATCAACAATAGAAGACTGGCAACTGGCATTATTATTCTACAATTGATTTTTAAACTGTAAAGAGCTATTTCACCTTAGACTCTTTAAATATATTAAATGATGTTGATAATGCAGAGCAACACTTTAAGAATAAGCTGATTACTAGAACGAAGTAAGAAAATTATTTCCCTCCCTGTAACAATTTTCCATTGCAATACATCAGTAGCCTCATACGGTTTTCTTATTAACATTTCAAGTCAAGGGCATGTTATTAATGACTGCGTGACTCCTTCTGTGATTTAGTCATAGCGTATGTCCATAAATAGGCAGTGTTAAGTGTAAGATACTGATCATATAACTAAAACAATTTTCCAGTAACAAAGGAAACAAAGGTAGAAGCAGGCAACTGCAATCAGACCAGAATAATAACTGCATGTTTATGGACTGTTGGAACATGATGTACAATTTCCCTTGTTTAGTTTTTGTGTGCAAGGTATAAGTGGAAGGAGTGGAGAGAGGAAGAGAGAGGAAGAAAGAGAGCACTCCATCATCACCAACAACAACACCAGGAAATATACTGTTGAAACGCTATGCTTTTTCCCCATTTTTTGGAAGCTTTGTCCAATAATAAGCCTTCCCATTTGTCTTTCAAGGTTGCTTCAACATAGGAACCCTAAATCCTCACATTTCTACTCTTCCTTCTACTCTTGTAAGCTATTTAGGGTCAAAACCTTGTCTTTGTGTTTATTTATATAACACTGGAGTCTTATACAAACATCCCCCACACACCTGATTTCAATCTTTTAAGGAGAGCAGAGACACACTACTTCCTGCCATCAGCGGCGGAGGAACGCCCAGGGGCGGAGTGAACTGCCCATAGGTCCGCCCGCTGCCTCCCTCTCCAGCTGCAGGGCAGCTGAGGCCCCGCAGCACGCCCCATCCCTATGGGCGTCCCGATCAGCGTGCGGTGATCCGCCCAGGGGGGATTTTGTCACCCCCCTCAGGGATGACACACAGGGCAGACCGCCCCCACCTCACCCCTCTTTCTCTGTCACTGCCTGCCATGTCACATGCTGAGGGCTGAACTTCTACCATGGCAAGTTGTTCTTACTCATGCAAACTCCCTGACTTAGAACCCTGGAAGATCACAGTTCCAAACCATGCAGGGAGACTACAATGAATTTCATGCACAGAGTGATGATACATGCTCCAGTATCCAGGAATATAATCTAGTTTAGCTCCAATATATGGAGGATTACAGGTGTGGCAACAACGATGCAATAGAAGAAGTGGAGCCCAGGGACATTCACTCCCCTCTTAGAATTGGAATCGCATGTGTGAAAATGCCTAAATAGACTTTTGAGGTCCTGAACTAGTGATGGTATTATGTACACCTCCGATTATATACCTCACCCCTAGGCTATCATATGCTTCCCTATGTTGTCATAATAAGGGGAAATGGAGTTGGGACCTATGTGCTGCCATCATAATGCCAAGTTTGACCATCAGACTTTGATGTAAGAGAGGTTCAAATCCTCACTCAGGTACCGGTAGGAATCTCATTCAGTGGCCTTTTGCTGGCATGTCTCAATTTGCCCAGGGCTCCTCAGTGAGATTATAAATACAGGTGCTAAATTAGTTTTTTAAAATAAAAAAACAACAAAACAAAAAAGCAGTGCATAAAATTTAGTTTGGGCTTTTAGATGACCTCTAACCTAAGTAAATTCAGTGTGGGCTTCAATTTGCCTTCGTTTTCTTCCCTAAGTGTTACATATTATGGTGGATTGCTAACAAATTAACCTTTTGTCTCAGCAATTGAAGCTCTATGGACAGTTGAGAGTGGAGAAGAGAAAAGGCCCTCTGGCTAACTTTTTGGGAAGATGTCCTCCCACCCCACATTTATGATAATTTGGGGTTGAAAAGTGCAGCATTTCAAGATTCTGCCTTGTAATTCTTTTCCATGCTGTGTACCTGCTGCAAAAAACATATAGTGAAACAAATGCATCTCTGCTGAGTTTATTGATCCATTTCAGTGTAATAATATCCCACTTTATTAAGTTATTATTACCCTGCAAAAGATCAATAAACTCTGGGAGACATTTTTACACTATTTTAAAATTTCCAGGAGATACAGGAAATAAGATGGGAAATAGGTACCCTCTGAATTCTGCATGGGTGATCTTGATTGTGGTTAATATATTTTTGTGTATGTGGTATGCTTGAAATGGGGGGTTGTAACAGACAAACTTTAAAGTAGATGATAACTTCAGCTAGCTGTACTAATCTACTATGAGTGTGTGTGTGTGTAATCCAGAAGATTTAAAAGGTAGTCCTGACTCTTGCAGTTTTAGAGTAAACTTTGTGATGGAAACCAAGTTTCTGCTTTTCAAATGTGTCATTTGCATCCTGCCAGGATGAGTGAGTTTGGACTAGGTAGAACTTGCTGTCCTGGCTGAGTTGTGGCTCAGCTCAAGATAGGCCACGGTAACTCCTGCATCCTAACTCACCCAGGGATACACCAGCGAACTCCCACAATTAAGGTTGAGCTGGGGCTCACCTGGCAGAACTTAAGTTGGTGGAATTTACACATGTGTAAATCTGAAAAAGTGGGGTCTGGGGATGGCGTAAGGCGTTGAGAGACTCAATGCCAGCTAAAAACAGCTCAGCCCCATTGCTAAGCAACCTGGTGTAATTTAGGCCAGCAAAAAGCGTGGTACAAGTCAAACTCTTCAAGGCTTCTTTCCCCTCTGCCAGGCTTGGGCCATCTCAGCCAGCAGTAGCCCCACTCTTGGCCAGAATTTAGAATGGGGTAATTTACATTTATTTGTGTTGTTGTCATTTAGTCGGTCACGAAGAGTCGGACACAACTAAATGACTAATCACCACCACCACATTTATTTAACTTAAGGATTGCTCTGTTATTCTTAAATCATCATAGGTGGGATGGAGACACTAGTTTTCTTACCTCATTAATGAGGATTCTCATTTCCGTCCTCGGTGTCCACATGCATTATTGACAGATATTACCCACAAATCACCAGAGGCATTGTTAAGGGGTGACCCAATGGGCCCATGCCCCAGATACTTGGCATCTCCTGCCCTTCTGCGCCCCCCCCCAGCTTAATTTTTAGCTGCCTGCTAAAACAGTTTTGTTTAGGCAAGTCAACTCAGACATATACTTTTATTGCATTCATTTTTTTCTATATAATGTTGATTTTTACCTATATTTGATTATTTTTATTATGTTTACTGTCTTAAAGTCTGTTTTATTGCTATTCAAATGAATTATCTGTACCATTTGGTGTAAATTGTTCACGGATTGTTTTTCATTGAACAGTATATAAATATTGTTCGATATCTAAGATCTTAAAATCCACGCAGGGCTCATCTAGCTCAGCCCCCTGTCTCCTAGCAAATGCTGTTGAGAACCTTTAAAAAATGGGGAGAATAAAGACAATAGGAGCTGCCAAGTTGCTCCCCGTAAACCTGAATAAAAAAACAAAGCAAGAGGAGGCAGTCTCAGTAGCCAGGGATATTGCTCTGCTGCAACGAGCAAATAAGCTCCATGGCACACTAACCTGAACTTTCATTTGTTAGCTGCCTACAAGATAACTCCTCTCTGACCGAATAGAGAGACACCTTGACAACCATTTACCCACAACACACTCACAGTCTACCAAGAATTTCTAATCAAAGTCTAGATTATGCCGTTCACTGGCCTAGAGTGATATAAATTCTGGAGTGGATTATTTTGTTCATTGGACTGAAGTCACATAAAACTCTGAAGTGGATTTTACAGTTCAGTGGACTGGAAGCATAGCACTGCATTGCAGAATCCTATTATCTTCTTAAAGAAATGGGAGTGCCTGATCACCTCATCTGTCTCCTGAGAAATCTCTATGTGGGACAAGAAGCTACAGTTAGAACTGGATATGGAACAACTGATTGGTTCAAAATTGGGAAAGGAGTACGACAAGGTTGTATATTGTCTCCCTGCTTATTTAACTTATATGCAGAATTCATCATGCGAAAGACTGGACTAGATGAATCCCAAGCCGGAATTAAGATTGCCGGAAGAAATATCAACAACCTCAGATATGCAGATGACACAACCTTGATGGCAGAAAGTGAGGAGGAATTAAAGAACCTTTTAATGAGGGTGAAAGAGGAGAGCGCAAAATATGGTCTGAAGCTCAACATCAAAAAAACCAAGATCATGGCCACTGGTCCCATCACGTCCTGGCAAATAGAAGGGGAAGAAATGGAGGCAGTGAGAGATTTTAGTTTCTTGGGCTCCTTGATCACTGCAGATGGTGACAGCAGTCACGAAATTAAAAGACGCCTGCTTCTTGGGAGAAAAGCAATGACAAACCTAGACAGCATCTTAAAAAGCAGAGACATCACCTTGCCGACAAAGGTCCGTATAGTTAAAGCTATGGTTTTCCCAGTAGTGATGTATGGAAGTGAGAGCTGGACCATCAAGAAGGCTGATCGCCGAAGAATTGATGCTTTTGAATTATGGTGCTGGAGGAGACTCTTGAGAGTCCCATGGACTGCAAGAAGATCAAACCTATCCATTCTTAAGGAAATCAGCCCTGAGTGCTCCCTGGAAGGACAGATCGTGAAGCTGAGGCTCCAATACTTTGGCCACCTCATGAGAAGAGAAGAATCCTTGGAAAAGACCTTGATGTTGGGAAAGATGGAGGGCACTAGGAGAAGAGGACGACAGAGGACGAGATGGTTGGACAGTGTTCTCGAAGCTACGAACATGAGTTTGACCAAACTGCGGGAGGCAGTGCAAGACAGGAGTGCCTGGCGTGCTATGGTCCATGGGGTCACGAAGAGTCGGACACGACTAAACGACTAAACAACAACAACAATTATCTCATAAGGCTACATGCAGGGCTCTGGAACCTTGCCTTTTTGTTTCTGTTTTGTTTTGGAGCTTCTGAGTGCACAAAGATGTCAGTCCTCAGTCGGTGCAGTGCTTTGCTGTGAAGCTTTCTTGAGGTTTTTTAAAAATTATATTAGTGGAAAAACAGAAGGCAAAAAGAAACTTGAGGAAAATTTTCATCTCACTGCATCCAGATCTAATTAGGAAAGATGAGATGGCATCTCTGGTGCTTGTTACCTTAATAGTTGTAAAAATGCATTTAACTTTGCACTTTTATGCCTTCTGCTTTTGCTCATAATGTCTACCTACAGTAATGTTATTCTGCCACCTTTTAATGGTGTGCTCAAGGCTGTGTTAGCTAAACATCTAGAGTGGTGGCCTCTCTTATAGCTCATGCTCACATTCAGCGCCTGTTTGCACATTTCAATGCAAGTCTATTTTTTTGTGTTGCTACTGTCATTTTGCATCTGTTCTAATACTCAAATGGTGTGTGGTTATTACCATATTGCATGTGACTTTGGGAGCATTTCAAACTTTTGGGGTGGCAAAAAATGTGGGATAAGAGTTCTTAAATAATTAAACAGAAATATTGACACATGAGGTGACAGTGCACACAGTGAGAAGAAAGCACAGGACTCTTGGAAATAAGAATCTTGATGCAGACTAAGGGCAAAGCTCATGTGACATTTATCAAGCAGTCTTCCCTTGAGTGGAAGCTTTTTTTTCCCTTTCACAAATTGCCAGAAAGGAGCAGTCACTCTAGATTGAAACCCTGGTATGGAAGGTAGAGAACTTTAACTCTTTGCTCATTGCTGGAGTCTCCATTTAGACCGGGCCCTCCATTAGGAAATAACATTCCATTTGCTCCATTAGAGCAGGCATCCCCAAACTTCGGCCCTCCAGATGTTTTGGACTACAATTTCCATCATCCCTAACCACTGGTCCTGTTAGCTAGGGATCATGGGAGTTGTAGGCCAAAACATCTGGAGGGCCGCAGTTTGGGGATGCCTGCATTAGAGGCTCCTCTCTGCACTTGACTTTCAAAGGGTGGAGCCCTGGTCCATTATGGCTTAACATCCCAAGTCAGCCTTTAACCTGCCTGCCTCCTGACTTACTTATTCTAGCTGGGTGTAAGAACTTATCAGTTTGCCTTATCAAGTCTAAGTAGGTCCAGGGTATGTGTATTGTGCATGGTAATGTCTAACACAGAAGAAGGAAGAGGAGGGAATTTTCATATGGAGATGACGATGATTATTATTCATTTTCCTCACATGACCCAAAGTAACTTACAGACATTAAATTCATCAAAACAAACTGGACTAGCCCAGCCCTGTTTGCCTAGCTCATTGATTTTTGGTAAAGGTCATGTTAGGGGTAGCAGAACCACCTTAATTTGTAACCATAATAATGGATGCCGCTGGCTATTTCCCTTTCCATTCTCTCTCTCAAACTCTATTCCTCCTCTTCTCTGCTTTTTAATCTTCCTGAAGCCTATACTGGATTCTCACAACAGCTGATGGTGCACAGCTTTCCACCACCCTGTGAATTTATCCCCATTTTTACTTTCTGGAGCATCAGGGAAAGAAATTAACAAACAAGGAAGCAAGCAAGCAAACAAACAAACAAACAAACAAACAGAAAATGGCATTAGTACTGCTGTGCTGGGACAATCAACCACAGGACAGATAGTGAAGCTAGTTATGTGTCCTGACAAACCTACCGCTGTTATTTACTCCTACCTTAGTTTCACAGCCCAGCAGGACTTCTGAACCAACTGAGGTAGAGATCAATGTCCTAAAACACTGGTTTTTTGGTTGGTGTTGAACTGGATTCTGATATTTCTCTCCCTCTCCCTCTCCCCCTCTCTCCCTTGTCAGGCTCAGGCCAGGCCATGACTCCTTATTCAAACTTGTGAACAGCTCTGGATGGAGATGTAAATCCTTTGCAATTAATCGGTATTGAGATCATCCTCCTTGAGCCAATTTGTTGCCATGTCTGAGTTAATAAAGCATCTTGTGATACAGGAGAAAGAGCTGCAAAAACTAGATTAGGTTTCAGGAAGAATTCTGTGTTTGAAAGTCAGGCAAAAGATAAGGGAAGCTGTGAATATTCCAGCATGGGATGTAAGGAATGAAATCCAACTTCATTTAAATAGACTTCAGGGCACACAAGAGGGCTTCTCTTACCTCATCTCCCTACTGAAGCCCCATGCTCCCCCCCCCACACGTCTTCTCCCAGGGGGATTTGGGGAGCACACATTGGTGGTGGTGGGACTGGAGAGGAAGGAGAAAATTGAAGTGTGTAAATGGAAGTGTTTTGTGTTGGTGGAGATGCACAATTGGATATACATAAGCCTATAATATTTTGGGAAATGAGCTTGGCTAGGATTAATTACTAGTCATTTTAAAATATATGTTGATGGGATAATTTTAAAATGCCTTCGAGTGCCTTTATTCATGTTTTTATCTGTAGGATACTCCTATGTTTTGCTGATTTAAATTCAATTTATTCCTATTATAATATTGTACAACATGATACTAAAGTAAAGGGCAGCATATTATCTCTCACTCAAAGCATGCAATATAAATATTTTAAATTAGTAATAAACTTCAGAGACCAGGATATAAAAGTAAATGCACGGTGAATTGTCTAAGCAATATCGTGAGTAAGGGCTTGGTGTGATGATGGCAGTTATAGGAAATGGCCCCATCAAAAGGTAGCGCTTTTAAGTCACATTTCAATTGGATAGATAAATATAATAAAGTGAAGATATTTATGCACATGTTTGATTTTCTTCTAGAAATCAATGGGACTTAGAAGTCTGGATCATATTCAGTAAAATTTGCCCCCACTTCCTTGTCTTTCTCCCAGTACATTATAAATCATCATAAAAACATCGTTGTCATACACTTTCTGAACGGAAATATACAACATAATGATTTTGTCTTCACCATGTTGAAAAGGTATAAAGGTAAAGGACCCCTAGATGGTTGAGTCCAGTCAAAGGCAACTATTGGGTGCAGTGCTCATCTCGCTTCAGGCTAAGGGAGCTGGTGTTTGTCTGCAGCCAGCTTTCCAGATCATGTGGCCAGCATGACTAAACTGCTTCTGGTGCAACAGAACACCGTGACGTAAGCCAGAGCTCACATAAACGCTGTTTACCTTCCCACCACAGTGATACTTATTTGTCTACTTGCACTGGCATGCTTTCGAACTGCTAGGTAGGCAGGAGCTGGGACAGAGCAGCAGGAGCTCACCCCTTTGTGCGGATTTGAACCACCAACCTTCTGATCGGCAAGCCCAAGAGGCTCCGTGGTTTAGATCACAGCGCCACCTGCATCTCTATACTAAGGTTACCAGATGTCCCCGTTTCCCAGGGACAGTCCCCAGATTTACAAATCAGTCCCCTGACAAAATCCATCTATTTAGTAGGGAGATGAAAAGTGTCCCCGGATTCATTGGAAAAAATCTGGTAACCTTACTCTATACCAGGGGCCAGCAAATGTTTTCAGCCGTGGGCTGTCCCTCAGACCCTGTGGGGGCGGACGGACTATATTTTGCAAAAAATATATATGAATGAATTCCTATGTCCCACAAATAACCCAGAGATGCATTTTAAATAAAAGGACACATTCTATTCATGTAAAAACATGCTGATTCCTGGACTGTCCGCGGGCCGGATTTAGAAGGCGACTGGGCCGCATCTGGCCCTGGGCCTTAGTTTGGAAACCCCTGCTCTATAGCATGTTGAATGGGGAATTTGAGGAGGAAAATCTACATTATTGGTGGGGAATTTGTTGCCCTCCAGATGTTGTCAAGCTACAGCTCCTATCAGCCCGGCCAGCATGGCCAATGGTCAGGGGAAGTGGGAGATGGAGCCCAGCAACATCTGGTCCCCCAACCTTGATCCAGATGTGTGAGGGACAGGGGATATCGCGAAGTCCCTCCCCTCCTGAGTTCAAGCTCATCCCCGAGCACAGGGGAAAGCAGAGAGAGTTCCGATGCCAGTGGGGAAGCAGGAAGTCGTGTCCGAGGCTCAGGCAAGGTAGAGGAGCCAGGGTCCCAGGTGGGACAGGAAGGGGCGAATAAGGGGGGGAGACCCATCCCCCCAACTCCGGAATTACGCAGAAAGAGGAGGGGAAAGAGGATGGGTCTGCCAAAGCTTTTGTGTTGGAGAAAGACGCGCCAAAAGCCATTCGGAGGTTCTGAAACCGACTGACCACACCACTCCGTGTAAATAGCAATGACTTCAGCACTGTAAATACGCAGCACCAATAAAAGAATAAAATGCAGAGCTGCGTAGCGTCGTTACTCTGAAGTAGCCCACTCCGGCCACTGTGACAGCAACCTCCGAATCCTTTTTTGGGGCTACTTTGGAGTTGCCGGGATGAGCGTGTCAGAGGCGGAGAGATGGCGGCAGATCGCGGAGCAAGCCCAGCAAGAACTGCAGCAGCTGTCGCTGCAGGCGCAGGGGGAATTGAAGGCAGCTAAAGAAGAGACTAAGAAGGTCCAGGACGACCGGCTACAACTTGCGGAACAGGTGAGAGCGCTACAGGAAAGAGAGCAGGAACTAAGGGCGGTGGCGGTAGACCTCCAAAACAAGCTGGATGCAGAGAAAAACAAGGCGGGAGGGGCACCCCAAGTCCAAGTGCTGCCAGGAAGGAGAGCCGGGACCCTAGTAAGCAAGTTCAATGGAGACCCGAGGGAATATCAGGGCTTTGAGACTGAGATTGTGTATGCTCTTGAGCTGCACCACGATGAGTTCCCTGATGATGAGCACAGGGTAGCGTTTATTGTGGAGCACCTTACCGGGGCAGCCAGGGAGTGGCTAAGACCGTTAATCGCAACAAAGAATCCTTGCATGAAGAATGTCAAACTTTTTCTAGAAGGTTTGAAAACGATGTATTCGTCCGATAGTCATATGGACCAGACTAAGGAGGAACTTCATAATTTACGCCAAGGAAATATGACAGTTCGCGCGTATTGGGCGAAATTCACCATGCTGGTGCACAGATTGGGGTGGGAACTAGAGTCACCCCCAATGCAAGCGGCGTTCTACTTGGGGTTGCATGAGGAGGTGAAGGATGAGCTCTCGAGAGGTCCAAAGCCCAGTAATATGGATCAGCTGAGCAAAGCGGCTCTGGCGGTGGGGGTGAGACAGGAATCCCGGTGGAGCGACAAGCAAGCAACGCGCGCAAAGCGGGCTTGGTTCCCACGGTCGCAGGAGAAGCCACTCCCCCAACAACCCTTTCAAGCCACGCCTGGGGCCAGCCAGGACCAGGAACCCATGCAGATTGATAGCGCGCGCGCGGGGGCTTTTCAAACCCCAGCGGCGCCAAGACGCAAGGAGGGAAGGGGTGGGAATTGCTTTCTCTGCAACTCCCCCCAGCATCTCGTCAGAGACTGCCCACATCGCAGGGAGTGGCAAGGAAAGGCGGGAACGGTTGTGCCCTCCCCCACTGACGCAGCACCACAGCAGGGAAACGGGAAAGCCTGGCTGCAGGAGACAAGGGGCAGCAGCCAGGCACAGTCAGCAGACAACAGCCCCAGCCCACCCACCCGCACAGTGAGGAGCAGAGCCAGCCCACCCCTCCCAGAGCAGGAGTGGTTCTAGAAGTCACGCTCACGCTCCCAAATGGCTATCCCCTGACGGTCCTCGCCCTAATTGACAGTGGGGCGTCAGCGAACTTCTTCTCGAGGAACTTTGCAGAACAGCACCAGATCCAGCTTCTGCAGCTGGATTTTCCTCTGCACGTGGCAACCATTGACGGCAGAGAGTTGCTGGGAGGGGCCATCACCCATCAACCCCCCCCCCATGAGAATGACGGTGGGAAGGCACTCAGAGACACTGGCATTCAACGTCACCACCATCTCAGACCCCCCCATCGTCTTGGGCATGAGCTGGCTGGCGCGCCACGACCCCTCCATCAGTTGGCACCAGAGATGCATCACTTTTGGATCGGACTTTTGCCTGGAACATTGCATGCAGCACCAACCAGGGGAGGGGCCTCCGATAGCCACGGTGGCCACCATGCACATCAAAGGGGGTGAGGCGATACCCAAGCCGTACTGGGACCTGCAGGAGGTCTTCAGCGAAGCGGAGTCCGACCACCTACCCCCACACAGGCCTTTTGACTGCCAGATCAACCTGGTGCCAGGGGCAACTATACCCCCAGCCAAGCTGTACGCCATGTCAGACCAGGAACTGGAGGATCTGCGCGCTTTCATCGACAAGAACCTCAAGCGGGGGTTCATCAGAGAAAGCAAGGCAGCGGGGGGCAGCCCGGTCTTCTGGGTGGACAAGAAAGACACGCAACAGCGCCGTCTTGTGGTGGATTTTAGACGGCTGAATTCAGTGACAGAGCCAGTGGCTTTCCCCATGCCCAGAGTGGATGATCTCCTGACAGCGGCACGCAGGGGCAAGATTTTCACCAAGCTAGACCTGAGGGGGGCGTACAACTTGATCAGGATCCGGGAAGGCGATGAATGGAAAACCACGATGTTCACGCCTCTGGGCTCTTTTGAATATCTGGTGATGCCCTTCGGGTTGCAAGGGGGCTCAGCATGCTTCCAGGCCTTCATGCACCACGTCCTGGGGTCCCTCCTCTTCAGGAAATGCTTGGTCTTCCTGGATGACATCCTTATCTATTCCGATGACCCAGTGCAGCATGTGAAAGATGTCAGGGAGGTGTTGCAGTGCCTGAAGGAGAACCACCTGTATGTGAAGCTGGAGAAGTGCAAGTTTCACACCAAGGAGGTGGACTTCCTGGGCTACAAGCTGTCAGACAAGGGGCTGGCGATGGACAAGGACAAGGTGCAGGCCATCCTGGACTGGCACAGCCCCAGGACGCGCAAAGATGCCCAACGCCTACTAGGCTTCGCCAACTTCTACAGGAAGTTCATCAAGAACTTCTCTCGCGTTACGGCTCCCATCACTGACTGCCTGAGAGGCAAGCAGAAGTTCAGGTGGACACCAGAGGCGCAAGCAGCGTTCGAAAGCCTCAAGAGGGTGTTCGCCTCAGACCAGAACCTATTCCACGTGGTTCAGGATGCGCCCCTACGCGTGGAGACAGATGCTTCTGATAAAGCTGTGGGCGCCATTCTGTTGCAACTGGACGCCAACAGAGAGTGGAGACCCTGTGCCTTCTTCTCCAGGAAGTTGACCCAGCCAGAGCGAAACTACACGGTGTTTGATCGGGAACTTCTTGCGATCCACGCTGCGTTCCAGCACTGGAGACACTTCCTGGTGGGCGCCAAGCACCCCATCCAGGTGTGCACAGACCACAAGAACCTGGAGTTCTGGAGAACTGCCAGGGTGCTCAACCAGCGGCAGATACGGTGGGCAGAGTTCTTCTCGAACTTCAACTTCTCCATACACTACATCCCGGGAGAGCAGAATGTCAGGGCGGATGCCCTCTCCCGCAAGCCAGAGTACATGGAGGAGGAGGCGCCACCGGCACCCAGGCACATTTCCCCCCCGTCAGCATGGTCCTGCGGAGCAGCAGTGGTGAGCGAGGCAGAACTCACAGCACTGACGGCAGCGGATGAATTTGCCAACCGCATCTTCAGAGAATTGAGAGGGGGGGAGCACGCAAAAGACTTTGCAGAACGCAGGGGGCTGCTTTTCTACAAGGGTGCACTGTACCTGCCCACCACCCAGCTTAGACGTACGGTCCTCAAGCAGATGCACGACAACCCAACGGCGGGTCATTTTGGGAGGGACAAAACCGCTCACCTAGTCATGAGACACTTCTGGTGGCCAGGGGTGCGGGAAGATGTTCGAGACTATGTACGGGGCTGTGACACCTGCCAGTGGGCAAAGGTGGTCAGAGCAGCGCCACCGGGATTGCTGGAGCCCTTAGCCACGCCACACAGGCCGTGGGAAGTGGTGTCCATGGACTTCATCACAGATCTGCCTTCTTCCAGGGGCAAGACCGCAGTGTTGGTGGTGGTGGACCTCATGTCCAAAATGTGCCACTTTATACCGTGTGCCAGGGCGGTCTCTGCAGAAGAGACAGCCAAACTGTTTGTGGATCACGTATTCAGACTGCATGGATTACCTTTAAGGGTTATTTCGGATCGTGGCCGCCAATTTGTTTCCAGGTTCTGGCGGCGGCTCATGAACCTCCTGCAGGTGGAGGTCAGCTTGTCGACGGCTAGACACCCGCAGACCAATGGACAGGCGGAGAGGGTCAACGCCATTCTGCAGCAGTACCTGAGATGCTACGTCAGCCAGCGGCAAACGGACTGGGTGGATCGCCTGCCACTGGCAGAATTTGCCTACAACAATGCGGTGCACGTCTCCACAGGGGTGTCGCCCTTTAAGGCCAATTACGGGCGCGACCTCAGATCTTTCCCAGAGAGGGAGGGGGAGGAGGAGGAGGAGGGCCCACAGGCTGAGGATTGGGCAGAGGAACTGGAGACGGTGCACCAGCAGCTCAGAGAACACTTGGAGAGAGCCAAGGAAGCGTACAAGAAGGGGGCAGATCGCCACAGGCGACCGGGGGAGGTCATTAGGGTGGGGGACAAAGTTTGGTTGTCCTCGGAGGGCCTTCCCATCAGAGGGAGGTGCAAAAAGCTGGCGCCCAGAAGGTTGGGCCCCTTCACGGTCACGCAACAGGTCAACCCGGTGGCATACAGGCTGGCACTGCCAGAGGACATGAGGGTGCACCCAGTGTTTCATAGATCGCTGCTGTCGCCGTACAGGGAAAGCAGCAGGCTCCGAGGCAGCGAACAAACCCCTGAGGGAGGGGGGAGAGGGAAGGAAGGGAGCAACTCAATGAGCCCACGGCCATCCTGGACTCAAGGTGGGGGGTGGGGGGCCTGGAGTACCTCATGGCATGGGAGGATGCTCCACCGTCCCAGAATGAATGGGTCCCAGCCACTCAGATACAGGAGGAATTCCTGGTAGAAGAATTTCACGCCCTCTTTCCCCATAGACCCAAGCCCTGGCACATGGAAAGGGAGGGGGAGGGGGAGGAAGCACGGGAGAGCAGTTCACCATGGCGCTGGGAAGCGGAGTTTGAGGAACCAGAGGATGAGGTATGGGTGTCACCGAGATCCACCCAGTCAGAGGAAGGAGCAGATTGGCAGAACATTTTTACCCCTACCAGCTCTGACGCCACGGACTTTTTGGGATTCCCGTCCTCCCAGGCGGAAGGGGGGGGCTCGCAGGACTGGGGGGAGGTGTTCACACCAACGGGCTCGGAAAGCACTGAGTTCTTAGGCTTCCAGTCGTCACCGACACCTGGGGGGGACCTGGGGAGGGGTGAAGGAGAGCTTGGGAGGGGGGTGGATGTGAGGGACAGGGGATATCGCGAAGTCCCTCCCCTCCTGAGTTCAAGCCCATCCCCGAGCACAGGGGAAAGCAGAGAGAGTTCCGATGCCAGTGGGGAAGCAGGAAGTCGTGTCCGAGGCTCAGGCAAGGTAGAGGAGCCAGGGTCCCAGGTGGGACAGGAAGGGGCGAATAAGGGGGGGAGACCCATCCCCCCAACTCCAGAATTACGCAGAAAGAGGAGGGGAAAGAGGATGGGTCTGCCAAAGCTTTTGTGTTGGAGAAAGACGCGCCAAAAGCCATTCGGAGGTTCTGAAACCGACTGACCACACCACTCCGTGTAAATAGCAATGACTTCAGCACTGTAAATACGCAGCACCAATAAAAGAATAAAATGCAGAGCTGCGTAGCGTCGTTACTCTGAAGTAGCCCACTCCGGCCACTGTGACAAGATGGATCATAATATCCAGATTTTAGATAAATGGAAAGTCAAGGGAAAATATTTGCATTACAAATTCACTTTAGAGTAGTACTTCACACCAGGAAACCAAGTACAAAGTATTTAAAGCACATGGCTTCCAATCAGTATAGCCCCTGCTAATGCAAAAGTTGTGCATGGTGGGGAAACAGTTCCTCTAATTAAATCTAAAAACTCCACAGCTGTGTGACCATAAATTTTTATCTACATCAGTGGTAGCTGTAAAAGTGATTCTAAATTAAAATTTTAACTTTTGTTTTAATCCCCCTTCAAGGCAGCTTAGAAATGATCTGCAAAGCCTATTTATATAGGCTAAATAAAGTGTGCAAGAAACAAGGAAAACATTTTTTCTATATACTTAGGACTTTTGCATACCTGAATTTCGGGAGGGAGGTGTCCCACTCTGTGTTTATTGTTTTTTTTCCTGATGAGAGAAGAAGCAACAACATCTGTCCCAGTGCTATGCCAGTAGGTATACAGTCATACCTCGGTTTAAGTATGCCTTGGCTTGAGTATTTTCAGTTTAAGTACTCCGCGGACCTGTCTGGAACGGATTAATCCACTTTCCATTACTTTCAATGGGAAAGTTCAATTCAGGTTAAGTACGCTTCAGGTTAAGTACGGACTTCCGGAACCAATTACACTCATACCTCGTGTTAAGTCTGCTTCAGGTTGAGTACTCCGTGGACCCGTCTGGAACAGATTAATCCACTTTCCATTACTTTCAATGGGAAAGTTCGCTTCAGGTTAAGTACACTTCAGGTTAAGTACAGACTTCCGGAACTAATTGTGTTTTTAAACCGAGGTACCACTGTAGTATTAATTAAATAATAATAATAATAATAATAATAATAATAATAATAATAATAATAATTTATTTATTTATTTGTACTCTGCCCATCTGGCTGGGTTCCCACAGCCACTCTGGGCGGCTTCCAACAGAAAATTAAAATACATTAAAATGTGTATACCATCCTTCATCTGAAGATCACAGGGTGGTTCACAACATAAAAATACAAAATGAGAACACAAAGTACCTGTTCAAAAAGTACAAGAAGAAAAACATTCCAATACCCCTCCCCCAATCCTCAAACCATATTTAAAAGTAGAAGGAATGTTACTCACCCAAAGGCTCAGTTAAAGAGAAACATTTTCACCTGGCACCAAAAGATATCTAACGACAGTGTCAGTTGAGCTTCCCCGGGGAGAGCATTCCACAACCTGTGAGCCACCACAGAAAAGGCCCGTTCTCATGTTGCCACCCTCCAGACCTTTTGTGGAGGAGGCACACAAAATAGGGCCTCAGGTGATGATTGCAAGGTCTAGGTTGGTTCATATGGGGAGAGGTGGTCATTGAGGTATTGTGGTCCTGAGCAATTTAAGCATAGGTGACAGAAGCTAGGCTACCCCTCTCCAGACAGAGGTGCAGCTGGACCACCAGCCAAAGCTCATGGAAAGCACTCTGTACCGCTGAGGCCACCTGAGCCCCCAAGTGACAGTAATGGATCTACATGGAACCCCAAGCTGTATACCCTCTGCTTCAGAGAGAGTGTAACCCCGTCAAGAGCAGGCAACCTCCTAGCCTTCCAGTCTAGGGCACCACCCACTTACAGTGCCTCAGCCTTATCTGGATTGAGCTTCTGTTTATTGGCTCTCATCCAGTCCATTACTAAGTCAAGTCCAGCACATCTACTGCTACACCTGCAGGTGTAAAGGAGAATTACAGCTGGGTGTCATCAGAATATTGCTGAGAACATATTCCAAAACTCCAAGTGACCCCTCCTACCAGTTTCATGTAGTTTCATATAGATGTTAAACATGGGGGATAAAATTGAACCTCGAGGAACCTCATTTGAAGATTCCACAGGGCCTAAGTGCACTCCCCAAGCATCACTCTCTGGAAATGACCATCCAAGAATGTCTGGAACCCCAACTGGGACAGCAGCCGCAGAAGAATACCACGACTGATTGTATTGAAAGCCATTGAGTCGTCAAGAAAAATTAACAGGGACATATTTCCCCTGTCCCTCTCCCAACAGAGGCCATCATACAGGGTGACCAAAGCAGTTTCTGTGCCAAAACAGGGAATTAACCCCAATTAAAATGGATCTAGAACAGTGTTTCTCAACCTTTTTTGGGCCACGGCACACTTGTTCCGTGAAAAAAATCACGAGGCACACCACCATTAAAAAAGTTAAAAAATTTAACTCTGTGCCGTCCTATATTATAATTATGACTGTAAGAAACACTTGCCAAATATTGCTTTCCGGCGGGTCAGTGTTGTGTATTGGTGGCCGCCAGGCTCGTTTTCACTGAGCTTTGGGAAAGAGGAGGAGAAATATTGCTTTCCGGCGGGTCAGTGTCGATTATTGGCGGCCGCCAGGCACATGACAATGCAAATCGCCCTTCTCGTCGCCGCACGTCGCGGCACACCAGCCAGCGTCTCGCGGCACACTAGTGTGCCGCGGAACAGCGGTTGAGAAACGCTGATCTAGAATATCAGTTTCCTGAGAGTGCCTGGATCTGGTAGTTGGAACTAAAATCATTTGTGTAAAACACAGTCCGTTTACTTTGTAAAAAAAAAAAAAGCCTCTTTGATTATCATTGCTTCATGCTGAGCTGCTAAATTCATTGTAATTTTCACCTTCTGTTTTTATTTTCAGCTTCTATCAGTGCTAGTTCTCTGGAGCTAGATCCTGTAGAAGGGAGATGTTGCTATACTCTCCTTCTAAGCATCCGAGTTGTTTGCATACCAGCAGATCTGTGTTGTATTATAAATGACACCTTAAATAAACGCAGAGAACAAAGTTTGTGGCAGAACTATAATATCTCATTAGAGGCAGGCAAACACATGTATCACAGGAGGCAATTTAAAGTGGAGTGGCAAATTGAATCAGAAATACACACTTACTGAGAGAATTGTGTTTGATCTCCTTAACTCTCATCTATGTTGGACGGCATCTAAAGCATCCATTTCCCCTCAAATTATTTCTGCTTGTAGAACTGGAGACAAAAGCAGAGGAATATCAGACTAGAAAGGATGCAAAACATTTCAGATTTGTCACATTAATATTAGAGACATTGGCTCATTAGACAGCAGAGCACTTTGGCAATCCTGAGGAGAGAAAGACTAGTCCCTCCCATATTTGCACCGCTTTCAACACACATCAGCAACCCGTAATAGAGACTGTGTGATACCTTGTATGTAAAAACAGCAACTCTAGGGAACAAAAAGACTCTGCAGTGACACTGCCTTGACCCTCCATGCTCACAGCTTGTTACCAGCATGATCTATTCTGGCCAGACTTAAAAGTCCATAGCTGCCAAGTCTCCCGTATTCCCCGGGAAACCCTCGTTTTTCTAGCTGTTCCCTGCTGAAAAAACAGAATTTTTTTGTTTTTCCCGGTTTATTCTGGTGCGGCGGCCATTTTGGAACTGGGCGGAGCATGCTCAGAAGCGACTTTTGATGCAGCTCTGCCCAGTTCCAAAATGGCGGCAGCGCTGCTTCCAGCCTGCTACTTCCAGTCCGGTCCCTTATTTCTCCCACAGGAACTTGGCAGGTATGCTTAAAGTCCCCTGAGGCATTGTGCAAGGTCTGGAGAAGGCATGGGATTTGGAGTTATCTAGCACTAAGAAGAAGACAGGAGTGCCTGGCGTGCTATGGTCCATGGGGTCACGAAGAGTCGGACACGACTAAACGACTAAACAACAACATGCACTAAGAAAAACATGCAACATAGTTCTAGGGTAGAAACAGGGCAGTTCATTTGGGACAGGTGTACAGAAATGAACTCCTTCTGTTCAGAAATCTTCCAAGTCATTATGACCTGAGACCACCCTGCCTTCTCTGAATTGCACCTCAATTTGTAATGGCTTGGGGCTAATCTGGCAATTTACACCTTTCCCAGATGTATCATTTACTAGTTTTAGTGAGAGGGAGGGAAAACAGAAGTCAAGGTGAAAGCCACTGGCTCCTTCAAATTGTTCCTAAATTACTGGCAGTGTTGTTGTTGTTATAATAAGGAAAACAATTGAACTACGCAATTGTTTCTTCATTGTTGATAGACGTCAATGTAAGGATTTTGTTGTGGGGAATTTATTTTGCATCTTTCAGCTAGCATATGATGCTTCCACAGTGACTGGTCTAGGATAGGGAACCTGCATCCTTCCGGATGTTGTTGGACAACAGCCCTTATCTGACCATGTCAGCTGGGACTGAAGGAAGCCCAAAGGAAAAAGTAATCTAGATGGCCACAGGTTACCTTCCCTAGCTCCAACAGATTCTTTTTGTGATATGCTAGAAATGACAGCTAAAACTACCTCTGCCTTCCTTTTACTGTAGCTTTTTGTAAATTGATGATATTTGGCTGCATCCAGGCTAAGATCCCTGGTCCCCTCAGAAATATAACAATTACTTCCTTAACGATTACTTACATTTCCCAGGAAACATGGAGAATTGTAAGCTTTTTGAGGGGAACCGGAATCTCTTAACAACTCTCAGCACTCTTAACAAACTACAGTTCCCAGGATTCTTTGAGGGAAGCCATGTTTCATAAAGCAGCATAACACTCCTTTAAAGGTCATGGTCAGTTGGCACCAGAAAGAAGGACATGATTTAACTCCGCTATGCTTTAATTCCACATCCTCAAGGAATCCAGTTGACTGCAGAACTACAAATGGAAAATACACGATGCTATGTAGAGTCCAACTGCATATGCTCCAAGGCAGGGCTACAAAAGATAGTCCTCTAATTGACAGTCTTTTATCTCAAGGCTTCCTCTGTGGGAAAGGCTGCCTGGTCTAAGTCTCATCTAAGGATAAAGAAACTTAAGAAAGAGGACCAGAAGCCTTGAAACTACCCATTCACCATGGGTACCTGGAAGCTGATTGAGCAGGCAAACTGGTTATCTGACCACAGGTCTTCCCAGCATGTTAAGATATATTTATATTTAAATGAGAGTAATTATTTCTTAATTTGCATTGATGAAAATAGATTGGCTTATGCAACTGTATATGCAACTCCATATCCTCCTTTTAAACTATGTGCAAGTGACCAGTCTAGACAGCACCCAGGAGTATCTTTTCAGTATTGCCTCCCTTGCCCCTCTCCATGGAACCTTCTCTTCAGTCCCTCCATAAAAGCTATCTCCAAGACAAACAGGAGTGATTCTCCACTTTTGCTGCCATGCGCAGGGTATTGCAGCAATACAGCTATAGTTATGGTTGATGAAGCACCCCCATTACATTTCCCTGGTTTGAACTCTTTGTAAAATAATTACCCTCTGGACTGAAATTTCTCATGCTTGTTTTCAACCCAAGGGTGAGAAATTTTCTGGAAAGCTTCATAAACTCCCATTTGGGCATTTTATGAGAGAATGAAGGCTGGGAAATAAAAACAAGTGTTCTCTGCTGGCAAAGAAATATTTCACATTCTTTATTTGTGCTCAGGTAAGTTAGAAACGGTTTCCTTTTCTTCCTCTTTTCCTTTTTTTAAAAGTCTAGCAATTATTCCTAACTGTGCTTTTCACATGGTAGGAGACATTTTATTTAGGGGGGGGGATGCTTTTGAAAATTGCTTACATAGGTGTGCACTAGCTGCTCTTTTCTCCTGCTATTTAGCAGCACACTTAAGAGCCCAGTGCCCTGGGTGAAATTCCCGCAGTGGCTGTATCTTCTGCTTTCAAATCTACAAGTTCTCTTCAGCTGCATCACTAAAGGCTGTGACTAAATTCACACATGAATATTCATCGCTCAATTTCACTTCACTTGAGGACTCAAGACAGCTGACTATATGAACTGTCTCCACTGGAGAGTGCGATGTTTGAGACGGCATACAGAGGGGTGGAAATTCCACGTGTGGTGTTAGCTCTTTGAAGGCACATTCACACAAGACGATCAACACTTGAATCTGCATTTCAGCAGCAGGAACATAATAATAATAATAATAATAATAATAATAATAATAATAATAATAGTTCATTATTTGTACCCTGCCCATCTGGCTGAGTCTCCCCAGCCACTCTGGGCAGCTCCCAATCGAGTATTAAAACAATACAGCATTAAATATTAAATATTTCCCTAAACAGGGCTGCCTTCAGATGTCTTTTAAAAATAGGATAGCTGCTTGTTTCAGAAGGGCGTTCCACAGGGTGGGCGCCACTACTGAGAAGGCCCTCTGTCTGGTTCCCTGTAACCTCACTTCTCGCAATGAGGGAACCGCCAGAAGGCCCTCGGCGCTGTATCTCAGTGTCCGGGTTGAACGATGCAAATAAAACAGCAAAAAATAAATATCGCTCATCAAATCCACAAACCAAATCCCAGTTTTTCCAAGATGGTCTGAAATTCAAGCAGATCTTTGACCCTCCAGATTTACTATATAATTAATTGCCATATAATTAATTGCCCCGTATTTGCAGCTTGAAGCATGTGTCCCTATATTCTATAATGATGGAGCCTTCATATATGCAGCTATATTCACAAAGCCTCCATAACAACCAGCATTTACTCTCCTCAGGGGGCGGGGCTATTCAGTGTTTTCCTTCTCCCTCTGACCACTCATCACCATCCCACCACCAGCCCCCTGGCTCCGAGCACTGGGGGTTCCCTTGGGGGTTCACCAGCTTTCATAGCTGCCAAGTTATCCCTTTTTAAAGGGATTTTCCCTTATGCTGAATAGGCTTCCTCGCGAGAAAAGGGAAAACTTGGCAGCTATGCCAGCTTTGCCTCCCACCAATGCTCTGCATCCAGCCAGTCCATGACAGGAATACATTTTTATCACAATGGAACAAGCATACTATTTGCCCAGGTGTAGATGGCTATTCCAATTGGTTGTGGTCTGCATAGATGGTTCAACCCAAATCTTTGTCTGCAGTCTGTCTCTCTCTCTTCCAGGAATCAACCCTCTCACTTTTAACCTTTCCCTTTCCAAGGAGCTTTGCTTTTGTATCCGTTTATTTCAGGCATCCCCAAACTGCGGCCCTCCAGATGTTTTGGCCTACAACTCCCATGATCCCTAGCTAAGAGGACGAGTGGTCAGGGATGGTGGGAATTGTAGTCCAAAACACCTGGAGGGCCAAAGTTTGGGGGTGCCTGGTTTATTTTCTTTCTGCTAAATGGGCAGCTGAGGGACAAGAATTAAGAGCAACAAGTGCAAACAGTGGGGAAAGCAGTGTTTATTTAGTCACACACATACCTGGAACATTTGCATTGCAGAATGCTACTTGGTTTCCATACATGTGGAAGCAGAGCTGCTGTTACACTTACAGCTCAAAGCAAAAGAGCCATGACTGGGATCTGGAAATTTCTCCATGTCTGAAAACAACCCAGGATGCTGAAGAAGTATGAGGAGCTGTGTACAAATCATAATGATCTAGGGATGAACTAGGTTGGTTTGTAAGTCAACAAGCAGAGGCAAACCTGAAACTGTTCCTCTTATTAGATCCTCTTAAACCCAACATGCAAGAATGTGTGAGAGCATGCATATGGATATTACCTCACTCAGCCTCTGGGCCTGCAGAACAGTAAAATTCTGAGCTACCCTTTGACTGTTGCCTCAGGTAAGAGCCTTAGGTGAGAATGGGTGAGATGCTAATTGCAGTTCCCACCTGCCCGGTGGCTAGATTAAAAAAAAATACACCCTGCTGAACACTCAGCTATGCTGCAGAGCAAAGCACCATGAACATTCACCAGCCTGAAGAGGTGCTGACCGGGTCAAAGTGCCAGGTTGGGCCAGCTAAAAATAATGGCAGTAAATCTCTCTTTTATCAATGTGTCTTAGAAAACCTGCTTGAAATGGTTCCTGAAAGAGAAGCAGCAGCACAAACAGTATGACATGCATAGCTGCCAAGTTTTCCCTTTTCTCGCAAGGAAGCCTATTCAGCATAATGGAATTTCCCTTAAAAAAAGGGATAACTTGGCAGCTATGATGACATGGAAGATGTCAGATGCCAAGACTGGTGGAAAGGAAGGAAGATGCTTAAGTGTGTGTGTGTGTGTGTGTGTGTGTGTGTGTGTGTGTGTGTTGTTTTCCCTGTATCTTGAAACATCTGGCAATTTCCAATGCTTGCTGTATAAATGGAATGAAATTTCCCTTCAGGCTGGCCGAGCTAGCTTCCTTTGGGACTAAACTAATAACTTGCTATACTACTGAAGATTCCCCCCCCCCCAAAAAAAATTCTTCTCAGTGGGAATCTGAAATCTAATTGGACCTTCCAGAGTTGGCCTGTCAGTCATTCTCATTTGCAGCTATTATTGATGCAGATAGAATTGCCATCTGTCCAATCTTGAACTAGCTTGGCAAGGGTTGTTTTTCATTTGTTTGACACCCTGCATTTCATTTCTATCATGTTTCAATGTTCATAAATGGGCGAACACAATGATTACATACAAGAAGTCAATTATCACGTGCAAACAAATATCATGTGCAAAGAAACAATAACTTTACACACACACACACACACACACACACACACACATTGAGATAGCAACACTAGGAATAAATCATCAGGAAGAATAAAAAGCTAGTCTAAGGTTCCAAAAAATCTAAAATGTCCCTTGTGCTAAAATTAAATAAAAATTAATAAATAATGCAATCCAGCAGAGAGTGAAGTATTGTTTTTAAACCCATGCCTCCCCCACTGGGTTGGATGTTTGATTGAGGCTTCTTGTCTTAAACTGATTTGGCTGCAAAGCAAAACTTTGATGTGTTTGGGAGGATAGTGGAAGTTAGATTCTCAAATTGTCATGGCACTCCATGGAGTCCACTGTGGCCACTTATAGATTGCCACAGAAAAGGACATATATACCCCCCCTCTCTCACACACACACATATGAATATGCAAATTTAGAAATACTCACTATAATTTAAATACAGACACAATAATAGAAATGCAATACATCTCACCACAACAGGGAAGACTGTAATCTGTGTGTCTGCTCATGCTGCTTTTCAAGTATAATCAATTGTTGAGGAAATCCTTTCCACAGCCCCTCTACCCAACCAGCATCAAGTAATGGCGAAATGAGGGACCCTTCACCATCAGAATGTTTCACATTTTGCACCAGAGCTACCAATTTTAAGATTGCTCTCTGCTCACAGAACCCTATCTGTTGTGAGCAGAGCGGATTTGCACTTTGCAATCCAAACTGAAAGAACACCATGTCCCTGGATTAAAGGTGTGGAGAAAGCAAAAAAAGAGGGGGTTCCTATGTGCCAAATATGGGCAGAACATTCCTACGCAGCACCAGCGTGTAGTAATAGCTAACACCATACAGCTGTGTCATGTTGGATGGGTAGCTTGCCACACTAGAGAGGATGAAGGGGGAAGCACAATTCATGACCCCCCTCTTCCTTATTGGCAAAAATGGCTCCTCATAGAAACAAAAGGAGTGACTGTTTTGAACTCTGATGGAGAAGTCTACCGTGTGCCCCTGCCCCTGTTTCTGAACAAAGGGCAACACTCCTTAAAGTGTTATTGAGAAGGAGGAGGTGACACTTCTTGCAAAGGATCATGGCCTATTTGTCGACAAATGGATCGCAGCAAGTCAAGTGTTAACACTGCACGTCTCTGCTATTCAGAAAATGAACCGGTCAATTTACCTCACTGTTGTTCTTTGTCAGCCAAATAGAAAATCATTCTGTTGAAGTTAAATGCAGTGGAAAAACAGGGAAGTGGGAACACGTAAATTTTTAATCTAAGCTCTTGACCTGAAGGAGAGACACTAGGAGTTGCCATAGAAAGGAAAGTGAACTCTCTCATTTTGCAACTGCTACTTTGGTTGAGTTTTTCATCTTCTTACACAATATATCAGAGATTGATAAACAAAAGGCAGTGGGGCCATGGATAGAGTCTCAAGATACAACAAGCTTTAGGCCTGAGGCAAACGGTACAAATTTTAGCCGGGGACCCAGGTGGCGCTGTGGTTAAACCACTGAGCCTAGGGCTTGCTGATCAGAAGGTCGGCGGTTCGAATCCCTGTGACGGGATGAGCTCCCGTTGCTTGGTCCCAGCTCCTGCCAACCTAGCAGTTTGAAAGCATGTCAAAATGCAAGTAGATAAATAGGAACCGCTACAGCGGGAAGGTAAACGGCGTTTCCATGTGCTGCTCTGGTTTGCCAGAAGCGGCTTTGTCATGCTGGCCACATGACCTGGAAGCTATATGCCGGCTCCCTCGGCCAATAATGCGAGATGAGCGCGCAACCCCAGAGTCGGTCACGACTGGACCTAATGGTCAGGGGTCCCTTTACCTTTAATAGGGCTGAGTACAGAACTTTTGGTAAGATCCCAACTGTATCAATTCAGATCCGAGTCCCAAACCTCTGAACTTCCCCACAAAGCAAGAATTATACAGGATTTTATTTTCAAACAGGGTGCCCCAATTTGAAACAGGCACAGCTTGTCAGATTCAAATTAGCACTCAGATACCACCTCTGCAAACAGCCAGAGACTGTGGGGTTTGCCATCCCAGCGGAGATGTTTATGTTGCTTCCTGTCAACATCCCTGCTATTCCAAAATGTATTTTGGGGAAATGGGTTGGGGGTTAGCATGGGAGGACCATGGAGAAAACATGACAAATTCTGCTCAAGCAAACCAAGTGATTTTTTTTTAAAAAGGTGTGTTTGAAGGCCTAACTACTCAGGGCGCTAATTGTATTGCTTTCAATCAGTTCAGTTCATTATCCCCCTCTTGATTTAATTAAGGGCGGGACAATGTTCATTAAGAAGGCAGCATGCAGAGAGGGGAGGTTTAACCTTTTCCTGCTGCCACACTTGCAAGGAGTATCCACCCTTGGTCCCAGCACTGCAATTAGGCTTAGGGGAAAAGGTCCCATTGGTGCACACTGATGTTCACCTGAATATGTGATGGCTAAAACTGTGCAAAGATTCCACGACTCTTTCTGTCTCTCAGAATAATGGGATTTATATATCTTCTTGGAAGCTTTTGAACACTGGGGATTCTTCTTTAGGCATTGTGTGCACAGCCGAAGAAAACTACAGTGTCCAGTCTTAATCATTTATGAAGCAGTCAAGCAGGGCAGAGATGGGATACATCAGCTGTACTGGCTGAGGCTGATGGGATTTGTAGTTCAAAACATCTGAAGAAAACCAGAAGGGGGGCGACTGGAAATACATTAAGATTTCCTATTGACTGGGCAGAAAAATAAGACCTAAGAGATCATCAACATATTTTAGAAAGCATATAATCTGAAACAAGATCTGGCCACCCAAAAATGAGAACTGAAGTTCAAAATAATATTTGAAACATGGCTTTTACATTTTACCATTGTAAGCGATACATTCTTAAGCCTGATTTTCTTTTTTTGCTTTTCAATATTGTTGTGGTTAGATGCACATTGTACTAGTTCACAGATGGATGAAAGCAGTCCCAATTGTGTATTGATTCTGTTTCATCTATGCAAGTCCTCACTAGGGATGGAAGAGAAATTCAATTCAGTACACATTTAAAGCCAAATCTATCAAATCTGCACTTTCCAAAACCAATCTGCAAATAGAAACACAGCTATACTTTGAAATCCACACATATCTGAATTTTGCAATGTAGTTCTGATGTATTGTTGGAAAGCGTGCATAAAAGAATAGAGATTAGTGAAAAAAGCAGACAAAGATGCAATATAACACTGGGAAGTGCTTGCAAAAAATGTGTTTATTCAGAGAAACTCATACTAAAATCCTGATGATTTTTTGTGAGAATTTAAAAGTAAAGAAATCACGAATTGCTTCAAAATGCAGAGAGCCAAATTTAAGATTGGAAAAATGTGAAACTGAGGGAACTAAAATTGACAGATCCTTCCGTTCCGAGTCCTCAATGATTTCTCCAAAATCAGAGAGGAATTAATTTGAGGTGGTGGAGTGGGGACACACACAACAAATGACTACAGATCCTCCACACTGCCCTGTTTCAGGCTTCAAAACAACAGTGTGTGCCCTGCAAGTTTCCTCCTGGTTTGCCTTTTTAATTTTCTCAGCAGTTGTTGGCCTCAAAACACAGGGAAAGTGTATATTCTGTAAGAATAAATAATCTGCTGTCAGAAAATTCTTCCTGCTGAAGCATAAATGAGCTATAGGATCCCTGCCTCCAGCATGCTCTGCCAGCCACATGGCTGGCCGTCTTCCTGCAGGTTGCTCATTACTTTAAGATGAGCCAACCTTCTGTTACTCCAATGAATGCATGGCTGCCATTCTCCTGGGACAAAAGTCATTAAGGGAATTGTATTTCAGTCCTTCTAAATTGTTTCCTTAACTACTCCAAATACCTGCATTCATGTGGACTACAAGTAACACAGACAAGCTGAAGGCGTCGTTTGCTGTTCATTGTTGGCTCCCAGCAACCCTCTTCTCCTAATGAAGGTGCCAGGATGCTACAAGAAACAAGCTGCCAGCTATCACCCAGTTCTGCATCACAACCTTAACCCTATGTCATATCCATGATGAAGTGGGAAATGAGAGAATAAAAATAGAGTCCCCTGAAATATTTTCTGAGAACCCGTCAGGGAAGATGTATTGTCCCCAGAGGATGAAAATATCACTAAGTACAATGCTCATAGATCTCTAGGGCAGTGCATTGGTGGTTTCAGCTAAGCCCTACTGAGAAGTTTATCTCTCTTCGAGTCTTTTAATGCACAATTTTGCATCTCAACTTCAAAAAAGTGTTGTCAGTTACAAAAAAGTAGTATATTTTCATACACAAAGCCTACAAAGCAGTTTGTATTAAAATGCAACGAGATCCTCTATACAGAGGAAATGTGAGCAACAACAACAGAAAAGGTTCTTTCTGCACACTAGCCTTTGTTCTGATGCAGCTGCTACCATTATAACTATCACGAAATAATATTGGGGAAAACTGGGTATTAAGAGTGCTAACATAAATCATATACCCCAGTTTCCCAGTGGCCCTTCAAAGTATGCAGAGTTTATAGAAAAACAAAATATGCAAACAGAAGTTGACTTGGCTAAAATACACCACCACACCACCAAGAGTTTAAAGATTTTTCCCAACCTAGCATGAAACCCCTGACTAACAGAAGAAAAACAAAAGGTTGGCTTTCTTTAACAGAAAAACAAACTGACTCGGAGGAGACTTTAAACTAAAGATAAACGCTCTCTCTCCCAACAACTTTACATGCCCACATTCCAACCCTCCCACCATACTCCCACACAACTACCACACAAAATGCTTTCCAACAGAGCCTTATATACATGGAGTAGAGCCCACGCCTGTGAGCAATTAAACAGAAATTACCGGCACCTGTTTTTCTTAAACAGACAGTATTGACATTAGACCGGCTCAAAAGCAACTTAGATTATTCAAGAAACCCAACAATAACTGTCATACTTAGGTTTTCTAATTACTGCATTTAAGGAACTCACAAGTCGAGGTTTGGTAGGGTCGCAGTGTAATGTGCTCCTGTCAGCCATATCTTCCTTCACAGTTCCTAATTCTGTTCACTTTCCAACCAGTTTTCCATTTCATCCCAACAGTACATCAGCATTCCATGGTCAGTGAGCATCTTCAGTCCTCACTGGGCTGCTTTCTTTCCTTTAGCTTTTAATTTTACATAGCTCAGTCCAACATAATGCATACTCTTTTGGCTGCAGCTCTGAATTTGTATGCAGGCAAGAAAATGAACCTAGACATGTCTTGAGATCCTATAACCTACTAGAGAATATGCTCACTCCTTCACAACAGTGCCCATTCCCTGCATATCGTCGAAGGTTAGACCTACATCTACAAACTGGTTTGCAAAAAGAAACTTAAAACAGAAAAACCAGCAGTCCAGCTGAATACGAATAACCCATTGACTGTGCCTAAAGTAGCTCTTCAGGTTATGGCCAATTTTGCTCAGCATCAAGATTTTGTTACAGGAAAACTGACCTTCAAATACAAATAAGGAACTGGAGCTTAATTTGTTTTAGTTACTCCTATTGCTAATCCAAATCCTTTTCCAATGAGAGGTACATCAGACTTAGACTGTCGGAGCATGATAAATAGATACTTGGATCTACCAACGCTGTTTCCCTCTGGAGAGTTTTACTTCTAATACACTATTTAAAATTAAATGGAAATTGGCTGAGGAAATATAAATCACCAGTGACATCTCGGCTACTGGTTGACCATTCAGCTTAAAGAAGGTTCAAACTCAATTGTTGGTTGCCAACAGGTAAGTAGTATCATCAAAGCAATATTTGGCAATGATACTGTCCAAGCTGATGAAGACCATGATTTGTTATTTAGTGACTGATTAAGCAAGACAGAATGGTAAAAGTGGAACTGTTCATCCATTAAGTGTAAAAGGAGCAAAATTAAGGTTCTAACAGCATTTTAATGTAAAAGAATTGTCAAAATTCATATCTAAATCACCACCAAATCAATGGTGATGGGTTGTAGGCAAAGACAAGATCTTCCTGATTTTTGATTGTTCATTGGTCTACTCTGACTAGAACTAACATTGGATATTACCATTTGATGTGTGTTTTTAAAATTTGAGATGTTGGTCAGTATCACTGAACACAACATTTTACCTTGTGAGATGTGCTAGGAATTCATAGTTTAGATATAGCAATGAGTTGTGGTGGTGGGGTTTTAGATAACACTTTCACTGAAGCAGTAATCACTACCCATTTCTCAACCCACTGCTTATTCTCCTCTGAATTATGCTAAATCAAAAATGGTTCAAAGAAAGAATTTGTGGTTTGGCCAAAGTTTCTGAGAAGCCAGAGGCAAACAATCAAACAATTTGGCATATAGAAGAAGCATCAAATATTAATCCACTTAATTCCCTGACTTAGTGTGGGCAGACATTTTACAAGTTCTGCTTGGAAGGCTTGGAAGCTGTTTAAAACAGCTTCCACTTACTATTCTGCGTGGCAGTTGTAGAGCTGCTGCCTCCATGAGCCATGCTATAACATATTATGGCTTCATGTTGAAATGGGTACTATGGAGAAGCTGAAGACTAGCACAATTTCTCATTAGACACCTGCATATTCTGAGATGTAACATCTAACCAAAGCGTCAACATACACCTAGCAGGCTACCTGAGAAGCTATGCGTACTCTGAGGTCGGACTAAATGTCATGTAAAGGCTTTAGAATAACTTTGCAAAATATCAATTCTCATACCATCCAAGGCTTGTGGTAGAGGTCAAACACTGCTTTGAGAAGTAGATTCAAGTAGGTAGCCGTGTTGGTCTGATGCAGTCGGAAAAAATAAATAAATTAAAAAGTTGTCCAGTAGCACCTTAGAGACCAACTAAGTTTGTTCTGGGTATAAGCTTTCATGTGCATGTGAAAAGGTAACACTTCCGGTAGCTGAAGAAGTGTGCATGCACATGAAAGCTTATACCCAGAACAAACTTAGTTGGTCTCTAAGGTGCTGTTGTTGTTTAGTCGTTTAGTCGTGTCCGACTCTTCATGACCCCATGGACCATAGCACGCCAGGCACTCCTGTCTTCCACTGCCTCCCGCAGTTTGGTCAAATTCATGTTCGTAGCTTCGAGAACACTGTCCAACCATCTCGTCCTCTGTCGTCCCCTTCTCCTAGTGCCCTCAATCTTTCCCAACTCTAAGGTGCTACTGGACAATTTTTTAATTTTGTTATTTATTTCGACGGCTTTGAGAAGTGTTATGATTGAAAGGTAGCATGGCAAAATCAGAAATTAAATAAATGGGAAGATAGGACTTAAAGCAGGCTGCATGAAGAATTATAACGTGGTGGGAAAGACAGCTAATACGTTTCATCTTCTGTGGATCACGTCAAATAGGGTATACACAACACTTTTATTCTCAGCTGCTAAACGTTTCCAGGGATGCAATGTCCATATAAGTGCAAGGAGAATACTAATGATATTAAATAGACAAGGTACTCCATTCCAATCAAATGTGCACTGAGATTATTCATTTTCTTATACAATAACAAATGGACTTGTCAAAAACAAACAGAAGGAAGCCATAAAAAATCAAAACACCTGCTATTACTTTCTTACAGATGTGCTTGCATATGGCCAGGGAGACAGAAATATAAAATGCTTTAATCATTGCCCAGCAAATTAATCGCTGAACAGCAGTCACCTAGCCTCTTTACAACAACAACAACAACAACAACAACAACAACAACAACAACAACATGCCATGTTCTAGGCTCAGTGGGTTTTGCTAATTGTATCAAATACAACCTTCTTCATAGATTTCTTCCTTCTTAAGTTTGCAAGCAGGAAAATCTTCTTCATCATCCTCATCCTCATATTATTATAGCATTATTTACTGGAACGCTATACAGTCTGATTCACAAGATGTTTGAGCAAGGGAATTCTGAAATAAGTTTATTGGCACCACAGTTATAAGTATTTGCATGATTATATATTGCTGCAATCTTGGGGAAAGCTCTCTAAAATGTCACTGATATTGCATAGTTAATGAGACAACTTTTAATTGATTGGTTCTGAATTGATTTACAAAGCAATCCCCTAACAGAGATCTACCAGGAGTTTGTCTCCTCTATGTCTGTGATTCTATGATATATATAAAAAATGATATAAAAAGTTGAACAACTTCCTCTTGCACATCAGGACTTTCCCCTTTTCTTTCCCATGCATGACTCCTAAAACTGGGGCTCCCCCCAACCCTCTGGAGCAGATTTGGGGATGGTGAAAGACACAAACAGGTGGATGAGATGCACAAGCAAAGGTCATTCTGCTCAGGCACTTATTTAGTAGGATACTGTCCATAGAAATTATAGTTTAACATGCAGTATCAATCTTTAGGTTTTGAATGCAGTATCTGAGCTATTCCCAAATATATATGCTTCATAGTTATGAAACCCTTCCAGCTAGGTGGTGCAAGCATTATTTGCATGCATGTATTCATTTCAGAGGATGTTCAGTCCACTAAACATTAAAATAGGAAAATGCATGAAGAAATCTTTATAACAAGTCCATTTTCTCTTGCTATGTAGAACACGGTTTTCTGTGGCAAAATACACTCTCATCCATAGGCCATTGACAGAAGACTAGAATGTCCATCCTTAAAATAAGTGTAGAAAATGCAAGGAGCCCTGAGTTTTTCTTTAAACCCTGAAATGGTGGACATCCCTGATTGATTTTTTTAAAGCTTTCCTACAACTCCCTTCCTCTTTCTTTTCTGCTAAGAAAGTTTTCTGCTCAAAGATTCTCTTGGAGTATGTTGGTAATGTATCCTCACTGGCATTTGATATCTTTCCAGATGTCAGTAAAAAGGGCATCCAGTCCACTTAGTAAGAAGAGTGAAATAATCTTACTAACCACAACAGACAAAATGGCTCCCCTGTTAAGAAGGCTTGCTGAGTAATAATAAAAGAGAGTGCCAAGGGAAACTTGAAGCACCTCTTCTATGTCATTAATACACAAAACTGAGTGTCGATCAACAAGGCCCGCCATTTTGGAGTCAGATACTCTCTTCTTAATGTTAGCTCAAAGTGTGTTTAAAAATTCATCAATCTCACTATACACATTATTGTGGGGAACAAAAGAGAGGGAAACCATTACTAAGGGCATGGCACGATGAAACCAAAGTCGGCGTTAATTTAAGCGATGGGGGCAAATTGCTAAGGCATTTAAAGAAGCACTTTCACAGCACACAATGCAGTCGAGCTGTATGTGGCAGTGCTTTGTGGGAAAATAAAAAATGGTAACTGCCAACCTCCATGCTGGTACTGTTGGGTTAAACAGAAGAATGGGGCAGGGGGCTGGTGGCATTTTCGCAGGAAGACAGAGTTGATCAGCAACAGCATTGGACCTGCCAAATGGCATCAGTGCTGTGCAACAGCATGCCAAGGACATCCTTAAGTCAGGCCCCGGTGCGAAGAAATAGCTGAGGTAAATGTGACAGTGTATGTATTTGAAAGTCAAAGCTAATGAGACATTTCATTTTCTGTTTGCAATATCTGAGAACAAAAAATATGAACATTATGGAAGAAAACTAGGCATACTCTTGATTAAGTTCGCAATCCCCAAATTCCGACTCCTCCCAATTTTCTCCAAATTATACCCCATACAACAAACTATACAACAGCTAATGAAGCTGCCACAAAAGGTAAAGGGGAAGATATGCTTCAACTCTGCTGTAAATCATAACTTGCACAATGTATATGTGTTTTGTTTTCAGATACCATAACTTAAGTACAAAACTATCTTCTGAGAGGTGCTGACAGTGAACACAAGACACTACTCTCAAACTGAAGCCCAAATAAAATTGATGTGCATGGACATGGAAATGTCAGTTGATGGATTTTTTAAAAAGTCAAGTCGCTGTATTTTAAACTTTAAAAAAGACTTGTGACTGACAGAAGGGAAGAAACAGGGCAAAAAAGGAAGGGGAAATTACAATAGAAAGGAAATTGGCCTCCAACAACTCTGAAGATTGAAACAAGAATGAAAACTAAAAATAAATGGTCATTTCAGCAAAAGGATGCTTGTAGCGGGCAGCTGTGTTGCCAAAGGAAATAGCCTACACATGGCTATTTTTAGATTCCATAAGTACAGAGATCAATATTACACATTGTCTATAGCCTGAGGAACAAAAGGAGCAAAGAGAGACAGTGAAATCTGATAATACATTTATTGAGTCAATTCCTTTGGAACAGACAGGTGTAAGGTAAAACTCAACGTTCCCCAACAACTAAGCAAAACTGGTTGTCGCAAGAGTTCCAGTGATGTCCACACATTCTTTGTCGTCTTTGGGATTAAGCCCAGTGACCAAACTATGTGTAACACTAAATGAAAATCCACCACACTTGCTATTGGCCTGGGTTGTGTGTGTGTAAAATTCCCTTAAGTACCAATTGGGCAGTGTTGTGATTAAAAATGGACAGATACATTTTATTCCCATTCAACATGCATTTAAAGCACATGCCTACCCCCAAAGAACCCTAGGAAACAGAGGCAACCGGGGGGGGGGGACTAACAACAACATTGTCACTGCTAAATGAAAGCTGTCTTTTTATATATATATTTAAGATAACTAGTTAGATCATCAGCATGAAACAAAAAACCTTATCTGGAAATGAAGACTAAAATTGATATGACCTTGTGAGAAATCGGGTCCTCCATCATGGAGGGCATGTGTTGCGGTGAGATCACCTGGAACTGCCTCTTTGTTGTGGGGCAGGACTGATTGGATGGCCACAACACCCCATTGGTTGCCCCACTGTTGCTGGGGTAGAAATTTGGCTAGTTGGGTTGGCTATTGGCTGCCGAGGGGCTATTTAAACTGCTGCATGTCACTGGAGAGTTTCACTTTCTTGCGACGTGCAGCGGATCTCTCGCCCTCTTCTCCCTATATTTTAGGGTTGTTCTTCTGGCCTTGCTATGCCTGTCTAGGGGATGTCTGTTTTGGAGCAGGGGCCCGGTAGGAATTTTGCCATTTGTCTGATTGGCTGGTGCCACTTGGTTTTTGTCTACCGTGTAGCAAATCGTCACAACTTTGTCAGGTTGGCGGTTAGGCATTTGGTTCAATGTTTTGGGGAGGGGACGTGGTTGCCTGTGCCTGCCCCTACATTGCTGCTGCTAGGGAATTATGTTAAAGTAATCCAGGGGCTTGCCTTGCTTTTGTCCGAACTCTGTCAAGGGGCTAGGGCCACGCCAGAGCCCCTGGGATCATCTGAGGTGAGCTGTGAGATCGAAGGAGTTCTTGCTCCCCCAAGTTGCTTTTCCTTACTGACATATGGTGGTGCCCAGTGCAGTCCTGTTCCTGCCACCGTGCAGGTTCAGGTAGTCTGGAACCAATGCCTAAGCAACCACTCACATGCTGTAATCAATAAAGTTGTGGCTAAAATCAATGCCAAAAACCTCAAACTAAAATCTGTGTCTATTGTGTCTTCATTTGGGGGTGGTTTTGGGGGTCTTCACACGCAACCCTACCAAATTGGAAGAGTGAAAAAAAATCCTTTCCTTTACCACCAGAGGGTGGTGCATAATGTGGATTAATTGTTTCATGGTATAAACAATGATCAAGAATCCACTCCCAAACATATAATCTCTCTGCAGTTTACATTGATTGCTGCAAGGCCTTTGGTGCTGTGCCACACTTCTGGCTGCTTCAAGCATTAAGATGTATAAATTGAATCCTACTATTAGGATTTAATATAGAAGTGGAGAACATGGAGATAGAGAATAGGAACCTAGGAAGCTACCTTATACTGAGATAGAACATGGAGATAGAGAATAGGAACCTAGGAAGCTACCTTATACTGAGTCAGATCAATGGTCCAGGGCTACGTCCAGGGGTAGCCAAGGTGGTGTTTTCCAGTTGTGGTTGGACTCCAGTTCCGATCAGCCCCAGCCAGCATGGTCGATGGGCAGGGAATGATGGACCAACAGCATCTTTGGCTAACGCTGGTACTGTCTTTTCTGATTGGCTGTACACCTCCAGGGTTTAAGGCAGAAGACATTCCTAGACATGCCAGAGATGGAACCTGGGATGTTCTGCATGTAAAGCAGACACTGTCTGACAGAGTTATCTCCCTTCTCCTACCGGTAGTATTCAGATTTAAATGGGCATTTCTCGGGGGAACTCCCAGTATAGTTCTGTCTGGCTCTTGCGCCACGCTTAGCTCTGCTAACGGTATCTGGCTCTGAGTACCGACTGATTACAAAAGGCAGAAAAGAGCTAGAATTATACACGCTTTTTATATGGATAACATAAAATTATTCGCTGAGTCTCCAAGTAGACTCATCAGCCTCATAACAGCCACAAAAATTCAGAGAACATATAAAAATGTCATTTCACTTGAAAAATGTAAAAGTCTTCCTATAATTAAAGACAAAAGTAAAGATCCTGCAAATCAGCAGCACCTGGTAAGCACTAATATGTCATATACACTTCATAGTAATTCTACCTATAAATATCTTGGGATCAGTCAGAACAACTGGATAGGCCACTCAAGTCTTAAAATCCTCTTACTGGCAATCTCTATAGGCAGAGACTCCTTGAAATATTGAGAACTTAGTTTACAGCTGAGAATAAAACAAATGCAATTAACACCTGCACAGTCCCAACACTCATTTACTCAATGGGTATAGGTAACTAGTAGACTGTTGCTAATTTGAATGAAATTGATATATTAACCTGCACATTCCTGACAAAGTTCAGAATGCATTATCTAAATGTCTCCATGAAAGGCTATCATTCTCACTAACAGCAAACTTGGGTAGTCAACTGCCTATCGGTAGAAACAAGACGAGGCTATTAAAATGATACTGGTTTCTGCATAGAGGATTCCCTGTATGGGTTGTATTCAGCTAAGTCATTCTCTGAGTATACCCACTGAAATAAATGGCTTTGTTGGCTCTGTTGCTTTCAGTGGATCTGCTCTGAGCATGGCTTAGTCAAATGCAAGTTTGTTAAACCATTTTTTTAAATATAAAAATGTATTTTGAATTACAAACAAACGGCACAATGCCCTGTGGAATGTTCAGATTACAAATGAGAACCTCCAGAGTTTATCTCAGCTCACTTCTGAGTTCACTTTGAACACAACAATGTGGAACTTCTGTTTTTTAAATGTGTGTGCATGTCAGAGAGAGAGAGAGAGAGAGAGAGAGAGAGAAGAGAGAGAGAGAGAGAGAGAGAGAGAGAGAGAGAGAGAGAGAGAACACCTACGGGTGCTTTGGTGATAAGACACTGCTGGAGGTGAAGATAAGCCAGCACTTCTTGTACTGTTGGATTTTAATGAGCCAGAGAATGAACCGAGAGACTGAAAAGCTTGCCTTTCCTTTGAGGTGGGGTCTTTTGCGAATTGAGAAGTTCGATTCTGAGCACTTCACTGGTATCTTTGCTACAAACACCAGTTAAAAACACAGAAACTAAAAAGTCTTAGCAAACATTGAAAGTCTTTAACTGTAATATTGAAAGTCTTTAACTGTGTGGCTCCAGGTGGGCTTTCCTCAGAAAATAGTTCTAAAGAGGGGGCATGACAAATTAAAAGTTAAACTGGCCTAAGTTCGATAGACTCATGGAGGAGAAAATAGTCCTACCAGATAACCTATTCCTAAACTGTAACCGTTAACACCAGTACATTTATTGGGTTCAGAAGTGGACTGGGGAGAGTGTAGCTTTTAAAAAACTCAGATGTGTTTCCTATGTCTGGGCCTGTTAGCACTGTAGCTGCCATTTAGTGTATTAACGATAGTTGCCAAACTAACTTCAAGTCTCACATACAACACATTGCAATAATCAAAATTTGACATGCTCTTCCACCATAAAATGCAATAAGGTGTCATTTGAAAGGGATACCACAGAGCCAGGAAATTCCTATCCTTCCTAACCAATCATTTATGCCACCTTATAGAATGATGCTTGGAATTTCAGAACCTGTCTGAGTGAGGACCACAAATAACAAGGTGAACAAAGAAAATAATAGTCACAATGGGAATTATACACCAAGAGGAACCACCAGTAGGTCTTCAACAAGTATTGAAAGAACAAGTTTTTTCAAGTGGTTTCAAAAGATGAAGACGGGGGACACAGATGAATATCGCAAGGGGACCTGTTTCACAGTCAAAGTGCAGGGTCCAGCTGTCAAAGAAATTAATATTCAATCATCTTTTTTATTGTCTGTAAAACACACAAGGCTTATGCAATGGCAACAAACGTACAATGTATAAGGCCTCCTACAAGGTCTGAAAAAAAGAGTTTATTAGATCTCTTGCACCCTTTGAAGAAATAATTTCAAAGAAGCATGATTACAAAGGCTTACTTTCTATTATGAAAAAACCCCGAATTAATGAAAACTAAGCATGTACCACTGTGTTCTTTTGTGCTTCAGTGGAAAATGCATTTGAATGTTAAGTTAAAATTGAACAATAGTATGACATTTTTTGAGAGAGGTAAAAAGCAGTCTCTTTTTTAACTAAAGAATATTATGTAGATGAAATAATAGCTCAAAACTGTTTCCTCCTTGGGATGTGATTATTGTGGGTGCCATTTTTACCTGAAGGTGGTAGTATTTTGGCAGGAATTAGAAAATCTCCAAGGAATTGCAGAGCCCAGGATGCTCTGGAAAGGAGAGAGGTAGGAGGATCAGTGAAGGATAAACTCTCCTCATCTTGATTCAAAACTGGGCTTGGCAAAATTGGAGCGGCCAAAATTGGAACTCCACTGAGTTCAATGTGTGCACAGGATTGAAAACTGAACTACTTTTCAGTGCCCACAACCCAGGAAAATAGTTTATTCCATACCCATTACTGAAATAGAAAGCCTGCTACACCCTTGATGAGCTAATCTTATCTTAATGGTTTCTTAATTATTAGGCAATCATTATCTTAATTATAAAAACAAAAGCACCTGTTCTTTGGAAGGTCAATGCCAAAGACAGGGAGTACAGATATGTGATAAAAATCAGAACAACCACCTTTACCTGAAATCTAAGAGGTGGAGGAATTTAGAGCATAAAGAAAGTAGACGTTTACTCAGTGGGAGTCAAGTTGGTCTGTTAATTCTGTCTTTTCATCTTAGCTAAAACACGAGTTACAAGAAAACAGTGCTTGGTAAACTATGGCTTAGATCTCATGCCTAATGTTCTGGATTCATTTGAGAATGCAATCAGGGGCAGCTGAGCCCAATATGGCATGATTATGTAAAAAAAAGATGGGAGTTTTTGAACATTTCCTCAGCAATATAATTCACTGAAGGCTGAAGGAAGAGTTGCAATTTGAAGTACCTTAGTTTCTTTCAGCAGCACCCCCTCCAAAAAAGAGGCAATTTGGATATAATATGCATACTACTTCAGAAGAGGGGGTGCATTTTGTGCATTAGTATTTTGTTTGGACCCCAATTTCATGCATCAGGAAAAAGTCTGACTTAGTTCATACCAATTACAAAAAAATAAATAGAATTGGGGTGTTTCTGATAGTGTATAACTTGGGTATATTTGTGTCATATAAACAGAAAGGTGCAGAAACAAAAATAGAAAATGCAGTATGTTATCATAGCTTACATCTGTGGAAAATTATTATTATTATTATTATTATTATTATTATTATTATTACCCCACCCATCTGGCTGGGTTTCCCCAGCCACTCTGGGAGGCTCCCAACAGAACACTAAAAACAGAATAAAACTTCAAACATTAAAAACTTCCCTAAACAGGGCTGCCTTCAGATGTCTTCTAAAAGTCAGATAGTTGTTGATTTCCTTGACATCTGATGGGAGGGTGTTCCACAGAGCGGGCGCCATTACCAAGAAGGCCCTCTGCCTGGTGCCCTGCAACCTCACTTCTCACAGTGAGGGAACCGCCAGAAGGCCCTTGGCGCTGGACCTCAGTGGGGGTGGAGACACTCCTTCAGGTATACTGGGCCGAGGCCATTTAGGGCTTTAAAGGTAAGCACCAACACTTTGAATTGTGCTCAGAAATGTACTGGGAGCCAATGTAGGTACTTTTAATATTTTTCACATTTCTCAAAGGAGTTCAGTCCCAAGTTTTTGTTTTTTGATTGCAATGCAAATCTTTTATGTTTTTTAAGGTACTGTGCATGACTTGTTGATTATTGGAAGATGAACTGAATGAAATTTGTAGTCATTCCCCCCCCCCTTCTGATGAATAGAATACACCCAAGGGTCAGAAGGATAGCTACAGTGGTTTTCCTGCAAAGGGAGATCTTACAGGTCCTGAATACCTGAAGGAGCGTCTCCAACCGCCCCCCCATTCAGCCCGGATACACTGAGATCCAGCACCTAGAGTCTTCTGACGGTTCCCTCATTGCAAGAAGTGAGGTTACAGGGAACCAGACAGAGGGCCTTCTCGGTAGTGGCACTCCCTGTGGAACGCCCTCCCAGCAGATGTCAAGGCAATAAGCAACTGTTTTACTTTTAGAAGACAACTGAAGGCAGCCCTGTTTTTAATGTTTGATGTTGTACTGTTTTTAATATTCGGTTGGAAGCCGCCCAGAGTGGCTGGGGGAACCCAGCCAGATGGGCGTGGTATTATTATTATTATTATTATTATTATTATTATTATTATTATTAAAATTATTATTACAGGGTTTTTTTACCCTGTGGGTGGAGTGCTAAAAAAAGTTTCACTTCATTTCCTATAATGTTTTCTAGATAACATGTATGAAAATAACACATACATTGCAGACAGAGGTTCCCCTTGGTAAGAAATCTGCAAAACCTCAGAAGGTTAGATGCAGGATTTCTTTGCTTGGAAACCTTAAACCTGAACTGGGAGAGAAGAAACTAAAAGAAATGTGCTCCCCTTCCATTTCCAGGATTTTGTGAATAACAACTAAAAATATGAAAATAGCAGACATCATACAGGCGCCCCTAGAAAAGTAACCTGCAAAATTTCAGAAGGGTAGGTGCTGGAGCTAAGGAATGATGATGAATTGCATTGGGCACAGGTCAGCTTCAGGCGTGTGTTCTCCCAACTTGCACCAAAAGTCACCGAAATAAACTGCAGAGCTGATTTGACAGGAGTGGGTGTGTGGGTTCAGCATTGTCCAAGCAAACACCAGTAGCAGAAGAAGCAGAGAACAGAACACAACAAGGAGATATATTACCTCGATGTGCATAAAGCACTGTGATCAGAGAGCCTGGCAAAATAAGATTCTAAAACAAACAAACAAACGTTGGATCAGGCCAATCGACCATCTATTCCAGCATCCTGCTCTCACAGCTAAGGAAAATGTGACTGGTGTGTGTGGAATATAAATTGCATGTGGAATACAGCAGCCAGTTTTTCCATATAAAAAGTCACATTAGAACACAGTTCCTGTCTAAAAAGAACATCATTTGTTGACAGTGTGAGCACCACATGAGAGCCATAGTAGATTACACACATTTAAATTGAGCAAAGCACCTGTTTGGCTCTGTAACTCTTGGATAAATTTCCAAAGCAATTAGCCAAGTTTCAGCAGGAGTGGGGTGTACAGAATGAAGCTTTTTGCACTCTTTGCTACAGGAAAAAGCTACCCGCTTGAGCTTTCAATATGTGAGTCAAACAACTGGCGTGGGTTTGTTTTCTTTAAATGAAAGAATTCCATCACAAGATTCTTTTAAGTGTGTTTTCCTTCCTAGATACCAAGCTGCAAAATACCTTAACTAACTGTGGAGAGCAGAAATCCATGCCCCTTTCAGTGAAACGTGAAGTCAAAATAAACCAGTGGCATCAACATGATTTAAAAGTTAAGGGGAGGAGGCAAGAGATGCAAGGAGAATTGAAGAAGGGCAAGAAGGAGATTGGAAATAGAATGACCAGTCTCAGCAAATTAACAGGTGTGTGAGTTATAGTCTGCAAAATGGAACTGGCCATTATGGCTGAAATCACTCATTGCATTCCCCCCCCCTTTCCTTCATTCCCTATCTTGACTCCCACATAGTACATTACAAAAAAAATAATGGTTTCAGGTGTGGACAGAAACTTGCCTCAGCAAAAGATAGATAGAGAGTGTGTGTAGAAAATAAGTGGCTAACCTTTGGCGTTCCAGATGTCTTTTTACTACAACTCGCATCATCCTTTGACTATTAGCTATGCCAACGGGGGCTGATGAGAGTTAAGAGTCCAACAACATCTGAGTTCCTTCCACCAACAATCACATCACCACAGCTCACCTCAAAAGGTCCTGGTTAGGGCAGGATGGCGACAAGGTTAGGACTATGTTGGTACACTGGGGAAGCCCATCCATTACTCTTGCCAGTGACCTGACAAGCCACCTATTTGGGATGGTTTTAGTATGGCTCTAATTTCCCTGCATATCTCTCTCTCTCTCTCTCTCTCTCTCTTTAAAGTTGCCGCATTCATATCTGCTTGACACACAGTTGCCAAAACAAAGCAGCTGTACCAGAAGGAAAATGTGGTTTTAGCAATTCAATCTTAATTCCAGTGCTTTTCTTTTCTCTAAAAAATGTTTAGGGGTACTTTCATTTTCCTACTCATATTGAAATACTGCCCCTCAATGAGGCAAACTTAGATTCACAAAATGTTTAGGGATATGCATACCCGTGCCCCCCCCCCCAAAGCACTGGTTAATTCCATGACTGAAATAATTGGTTTCTCCTAGCTTCCTACTCATCCTGATTATTGACTGATTGATTGATTTGTATACAGTGGTACCTCGAATTACGAACGACTCGACAACCGAATTTTTTTGACTTACGAATGGGGCAAATGGCCGCACGCTTACAAATTTCTCGACATCCGAACAGAAACAGTGGCGGTTTTAGATAGGGTTTTTTCAACTTACAAAATTTTAGATGGGGTTGCTTCGACTTACAAATTTTTCTATTTCCAATGCATTCCTATGGGAAATCACGTTTCCAATGGCGCTTTTCGACTTACAAATTTTTCGACCTACGAAGGTGCCTTTGGAACGGATTAGATTCATAAGTCGAGGCACCACTGTACCGCCCTTCATCTGAAAATCACAGGGCAGTTAACTGATGAATGATGGATAGTGTGAAAAAAATTCAGAATCGTTAAAGATATTATAATGAACAGAGAAGTGACCCAGCCAAGCCATTTATTTGTATGTGGCCTTACTGAGATAAGTGGAATTATTTTAAAGCCACTGGGATGAAGACTCTGACACAAGAATTCGTCTTTGGTTTTGTAAAATGGCTATCACCTACCAGGTATGTAAAGAGCTTTCACTTGGTATAAACCAACACATATTAATGGGAGGCAAGCTTCTCACATATCACTCAGTTAACTAACACGCCATAGATTGTGCAAAATGTCAAACCATTATAACACAATAAAACAGCAAATCAAATATTTCATTGATTATTTTTCTTCAGATTCTATGTCTGGAGAGTTTCTCTTTCTTTTTTGGGGGGGGGGGGACAAATGCTGATTTATTCATGCAAGCCACTCATTATGCTATGTGCACCTGAACCATTCTACTTGGCAAAGTACTGACACCTGAGAGCAAATTGTATTGACAGAGCCCCCTCAGCTATAATTACTGGGAAAGAACCATCCTGAATCAATTAATACTGTAACTCAGTTTTAATTTTGTGGCTCTCCAGCATCCAGAGAAGCAATCAGTTGTGTGGCTTGTGGCCAGATCCTGCTCTTGCTCAGCCTTATGGATTTGATTTCATGCTTGGTGAACGGCCAATCAGTGACTTCGATGACACACATTATATACACAAGATGTGAATCTAGTACATTGATTTTAATTGGAGTGTCTGTCTGAGAAATGTCAGCAATTTTCATTGTGGCTCATGGGAATGGAGTGTGGGAATCCGTTGGCCAGACGTCAACCATTGAAGTAAGATGGAACTTTTTGGCAAAGGGGATAGAGCTGTCTGGAGCACTGGATGAGAAGAAAGGTCCACAGACACTTGCTAGATACACCCTACATCCCATTTTCACACTGTTGTTTATTTTTCAACACACTGATGAGTCAAAAGCAACCTTCAGAAGCCATCCTATGGAGTAGGGCATATACTGTGCGAGGGATAGAGATGGGTAAATCCATCCATTTTCATTTTTCTCCGTTTTCCAAAATTATATTCCATTTTTCACATTAGCACATCAGTTTGTGATGATGGTGAGGATTTTATAAAGCATCCTCATGAAAAATTACCAGCATTTTTGTGTGCATTTCTCCATATACAGTAAGTGTTTCTCTCACTTGTTTTTTTTAAAAAAAAATATTTTGTTGGAAGTCACCCAGATGATGATGATGACGACATGTGTGTGGTTTTGGCCAATATATCATTTTTCAAGCACTTATTCCTTAATATGAAACTCTGTATATTATTTTCACTAAACAATGGACATATATACACTTCATCCCATCCCATGTGTTTTTGTACACTTTACTTGGCTGTAGAGCTACATTTCAAAATTCAGAGAAGTGTGAAGGACGGCTGTGTTCTGGTTTCTGTATTTTTTCAGAAAGTGTGAATGCAATGCAAATTGAATCCAGTATATCCCTTATCTCTAGATAGAGCTTACAGAGACCCTGCCCTAAACATAGTATAAAGGGATTTTTACTAGGATATGAGTATAGTGCTATTCATTGCTTTAATACACACCGGTGAACACGGTGAGTTTTAACACACCAATTTGCAGCACAATGCTTGTTTGGAAACATCCACACAACTAACTGCAATTAATGCTAAAGTAACTACAGCCAGTTGAAGTGATCAGGCTTTAAGGCTTTGGCTGTCTTCCTGTGAGTTAGGCAGCTTAAATCCAATTGACTTCAGTAAGCTTTAGGCAGCCTGACTGTGTAAAGGAAGCAGTCTTTGCCTCTGCAATACAACCATAAATAAAATTTTAAAAACTAAACCGCATCTCATATACCAGACACAAAACAATCTAAACAGGTTAGCAAAATGTATAATGCTCTCAGCTACAGCTGATATATAAAGGTAAAGGGACCCCTGACCATTAGGTCCAGTCATGACCGACTCTGGGGTTGCGGCGCTCATCTCACATTATTGGCTGAGGGAGCTGGCGTACAGCTTCCAGGTCATGTGGCCAGCATGACAAAGCCGCTTCTAGTGAACCAGAGCAGTGCATGGAAACACAGTTTACCTCCCCGCCGGAGCAGTACCTATTAATCTACTTGCACTTTGACGTGCTTTCGAACTGCTAGGTTGGCAGGAGCTGGGACTGAGCAATGGGAGCTCACCCTGTCACAGGGATTTGAACCACCGACCTTCTGATCAGCAAGCCCTAGGCTCTGTGGTTTAACCCACAGTGGCACAGCTGATATATACTTGCTATATATATTGCCTCTAAATTGACAGCCTGCTGTGCCCTTTTCCACATAAGTCTGCTTTATTGCATCAAAGCTTAATCTGCAAAAGCAAAAGCAATAAATAAATAAAAAATAAAGTAAGTATTTAGTGATTGTTAGCTTCCTTTTGCTTCATAGCGTTTCAGCCTCTGCAAATAAGGGTAACAGGTTATGAGAAAGAGTCACTTTTTAAATTAGTAGATAAGGCTGATTATTAAAGATCGTCAGTCTTGTTTTATCTTCAGCTTTACTGAATCTCTTCATCTTTGTGCAGTTTCTCACATACATACATTCATCTTGCTTTTTTTAAAAAAAAAAAAACCCTCTGAAGACCGGATTCTTTTTTCTGTTGTGGAAAACACACACACACACACACACACACACACACACACACATACACGAGAGGCAGGCAGTTTGATGGGTAGGGCAGACCTGCAATATTAGTTTGCCAGTAGGTGGGTTGTTGTTGCTTACCAGGATGGAAAGCAGTGAGACAGTGGGAAGGTTAGCCGCTACAAATGCACCAGCACAACCAATCTGGTGCTCCTGCCAGTGTGTCTCTGCCATGTCAACCTCCCCACTCCCTTGTCCGTCGTCCTCTTCCTCCCAGCAAGCAACACTTCAATCCACCAGTTGCACAAACCTAAATTTCTGGCATGTTGTTGAATCTCTCCCATAAAATTGCATGGAGGCACACACATTATATATGTTATAAATCATAAATAAAATAAACATCCCGAAGCAGGCACAGGGGGATGAGGCAAATTTTTACACACCTGTAGGGTTGCCAGACTCAATAGTGGACAGGACTTCTGTGCCTTTAATTGCCCTGCTCTCTTTTGAGTCTGGAAACCTTAAAGAGAAACCAGCAGGCCCTTTGTTTAATTTCCAAGCAAAGGGTCTGCTGATTAAAGGCACAGAAGTCTTGTCCTCTATTGAGTCTGGCAACCCTACACACCTGCAGTGTTTGCTCTTGCCACTTGCTTACAGTGTATCCGGGTGTTTGGAGAAGAGGCCAGGACTAGGTGTTATGTGGGGCAGCCAGCAAAAGTAGCAGCTCTGCATCACCGCTTTCTTTGGCAGCCCCTGGGAACAACAGGGATTAATGGGATTGCTTCATGATGTATTTTCATTAAATATGATTATGTTTGTGGTGGTGTTGGTTTTATTCTTGTAAACTGCTTAGAAGCCTATATGGGCATTAAGTGAGATATACATGGGTGATGATGGTGATGGTGATGGGCAATTGCTGGCAAGGGAAGGAAGCATGGGGAGAAAATGTAAACACTTGCTATTCAAATAAATATGAAGCATTTACAAGTTCAATGCATAAACCCGACCAGACTGCAGCTGAATAAAACAAATTGGTCCTGAGGAAGCTTGGGCAGAAGCTCCTAACCTGCTGAGTCCACAAGACAGGAATAATGAACTCTGAGCTGATAGCACACCTGGCGAGCTAAAGTGAAATAAGGGCCCAGCCAGTATTCCACATATATCAAGCTATGCTCAGGGAAGAGCTGTAATGCAGTAAGGAAACTCACATAGTTTTGTTCTTCCAGTCTGACACATTTTAATGGACACTGAAATATTTTCACAATACAGCATCAACCGTTGTGTTCTCTCTCTCTCTCTCTCTCTCTCTCTCTCTCTCTCTCTCTCTCTCTCTCTCTCTCTCTCTCTCCCTTTTCAGCATCATGGTAGAATAAATTGAGTTTGAAAAAATATCTCCCTATCATTGTTAGGATCTCTCAGTTAAACATTACAAACCAATTTGGATTCACCTGTACAAGTGAGACAGGAGCTTTCCAAACTGCCAAGTTAAGCTACAGTAACAACAACAACAATAATAAAAGCATAACATGACACCTGGTTAAAGCAAGAATGGGGGAAAACCAGTTATTAAAAAATGAGTGAGAGGTTATAAAGATAGCTCTGCATAGTGTGCATGAAGTCTTTGTATTAGTCCCTTCTTCTAACAGCTGCCTTTTTTGCCTCCAATGTTCAAGAAATGGAAAGTGAAAAAGATAATTGATTGTTGAGAAGTGTATACCTTGGAACTGAGGTCCATCATAACTTTTTAAAAGAGAGAGAGAAAGCCCTAACTCCAGAGTAATGCTTGTCCTATTACTATTACTTTATGATGGACAATAATTATAGGAAATGGTTGGGAAATCCCTGAGACTATCAGCTGAGCTCTTCTTCCCAATTTCAGTTTAGCTCATAATGGCTCAGCACTACTCCACTAATTTGACCATTTCCATTCTCAGCTACTTTCTCACATTTTCTCAAACTTACCAAGCTGAGTAGGGGAAGGTAAAACAGCAACCAAAGAGACTGGGGGTTATTTTCTAAGGTGTTCCTCACTCTCTGTAATGAAGGCTTCTGAGCATTCTTGAAGACTGCATTGGAGAGAGAGAGAGAGAGAGAGAGAGAGAGAGAGAGAGAGAGAGAGAGAGAGAGAGAGAGAATGTGCACCACAGTCTCTCAACCTAATCTACCTGCAAACCTGTGAGGATAAATTGGGGAGTGAAAAAAGAACCCTGTGTGTCACCTTGAGCTCGTTGGAAGAAAGGTGGGAGAAAACTGAATAACAAATAAATACAATTTATTTACTTACACAGTCTGTAGAACTGTCCAGAATGCAAAGGAAATGGAGGCATCTTCTCTGTCTTCCCACAGGTTGCATGATCAGAGAGGACCAGTAAATAGGCACTAACTGCAAGGAGGAAGAGAGCAGGCACCTAGATAGCTGCAATGAGTCCCATGCTTGGGTGTGGGCTGCAGATGGTGCCCAACAATCCCTAGCACTGGTCCTGCTCATTGATTAAAGAGAACAAAAAAGCACAGTTTCCTCAAGCTCTATCATGGAGTCCCCATCTGAACATGCCTGAAGTCTTCCTTGCCCTAAGACAGAGGAAGAACTGTGGAGAGGGCAAGGAATCAGTCCTAACCTTGTGCTCCTCTTCAAAGTTGCCTCGTGCACCTGCAAAGCTCGGTGCAACATTGAACGCAATATTCAATGTCTCCTATGCGGAGGAAGGAGCAGGAATGTAAAAGCCAGCCAAAATTTAATATAAGCCGCACCCTACTCGATCAGACCAAAGACCTATTCAGTCTATCAGTCTTTTCTCGGGGAGGCTCACAAGCAGGGCATGAACACAACAACACTTTCCTATTTGCAATCTCCTGCCCCATATCCTGATCCTGACTAGTTGTGGGCTCTTGCCTCTCCTATCCCATCCTATTCATTGACTTGCTTTATAGGCTGTTGAGCTGTTGGTCCTCATTCATTTCCCTGGGTACCTACCACCTTCATTGTAGACCTGCATCAGGAACATGGAAAGCTGCCTTCTGTTGATTGGGGACATTGGTCCATCTAGCTCAGGACTACACAAATGGCAGGAGCTCTCCATGATTTAAGATAGGGGTCTCCAAGCCCAACCTGGAGATGTCAATGGCTAAATCTGATGCTTGAATGCCAAGCATATGCTCTACTACTGAGCTACAGCTCTTCCTATGGGTCACAATTCTGATGTTTCATTTTTAATATGTCCCACCCCTCTATGCTCATCCCAATATCCAATTTTTTTTAAATATTTATCATTATGACTTAACAACTTTGGGTAAACTCATCATCCATCTTGCAAGTCTCTCTCTCTCTCTCTCTCTCTCTCTCTCTCTCTCTCTCTGGCTATACATCCCCACCCTCCTTTGAATCTCTCCTTGTTAGACTCCTTAACTGAGCTTGGACGATTCTGAAAATTATTTTAGCTTTCTTTCTTTTTTAACTTTTAAAACATTGCTGAAATATGTCATTTTGTATACACCTGGCCTATGACATTAATCAACCAGTCCCATAAATTCAGTCAGCCTCAAATAATGGCATCAGCAATATTAAAGAATCGTCAATAGCAAAATCAGAATTGTCAGTGTTTATTATTAAGCTTGAAACATCCACATTGCTCTTTTGAAGTTCTGAACAAGGGATAGGTACAAAAAAAGGAAAAGGGGGAAAGCTTAGCATTTCCAGATGTTTGGTGTTTCTATAAATCCCAGTGAATTTGCTGTACAAATTATGAACATATGCTGAAAAATCGTAACCCTTAAGTGTGAGTGAATTATTTGCATCCCCATCCCCCCCGTCAATTAAAACCCAGTTGAAAGCATTCAAATTGTTGCAATTCCAAACCTTTATTTACACAATGTGCAGTAATTCCTTTCACTCTGTGCGACTTTCTCTTTCTTGAGGCAAGAAATCATGTGTAAAGGAAGCTAACATAATGTAAATGATAAACCGAACCATGAAAGGAACTCGATGCTTATTGCTTAGGCTTCAGACTTGATGCCATGAGAGAGCGATTCTATCTCTGGCTGGGAAACAATGGACCAGAATGCACCAGCTCTGGGCCTTTATTGGGCCTCTGGCCTTGAAATGGGCCAGCTTTGGAGCCAGCAGGTCCCTTGGTGACCTTCCTTTGCCCCACTGACATAGTGCTCTATTTCAGGGTCATGTGTTGGGTTGCTTTTGAATGGCAAGAACACCACTTGAAAGAGCCGCCACAATTTTCATAGGCACAGAAGGGGCTTCCATAGCAGTGAACACCTGACCGCACCCGGGTACCAGCAGAGGGTTCTGCCACATCCAAATCCTGAACAGTAGCATGGAACATGCTAGGATTGCTCACAGTGAGTAGGGTTGCCATAAGTCTGGAATTTCCCAGACATCACCCGAATACTGCAGTTGGCAGCTCAACAACTTTTCTTCAAGTTGTTGTTGTTGTTGTTGTTTATACCCTGATCATCTGCCTGGGTTTCCCCAGCCACTCTGGGTGGCTTCCTGTAAAATATTAAAATACAGTAATTCATCAAATATTAAAAGCTTCCCTAAACAGGGCTGCCTTCAGATGTATTCTAAAAGCCAGATAGTTGTTTATTTCTTTGACATCTGGTGGGAGGGCATTCCACAGGGTGGGCACCACTACCAAGAAGGCCCTCTGCCTGGTTCCCTGTAACCTCACTTCTTGTAGTGAGGGAACCGCCAGAAGGCCCTCGGCGCTGGACCTTAGTGTCCGGGCTGAACGATGGGGGTGGAGACGCTTCTTCAGCTATACTGAGCCAAGGCCATTTAGAACTTTAAAAGTCAGCACCAACACTTTGAATTGTGCCCTGAAACATACTGGGATTCAACCATTTATTTATTCAACCATTTATATACCACATAAAAGCATGGTGTGTAAGTGAGGTACAGTCAGATTAAAACAATTCAGTACAGATAAAAATCAGTTAAAGTTAATCACCAATCAGAAAACCTACTTAAGATGCCTGCTGAAGTTTTTTTAAAGGTATTCATTCATTTATTTTTACAAAAGTATTTATATATTGCTGATATTGTTGTTATATAGCACTTACATAAAATATAAAGGCAGTTCACAACTTAAAATATCATAAATATCTGGCAACCTAGCTGGATAGATAGAGTATAAATAACGTTGTTGTTGTTGTTGTTGTTTTAAAAAAGATGACAAAAGATTGCAAAAGTTCTTTCCTTGGTATTGGAATGGCATCAAATTGGTACTAGCCAATGGTCAGGAATGATAGACACTGTAGTCCAGAATGGTTCCCCACTCATGCTTTAGGGATTCTATTCCCAAACAACAATGGCCTTTAAAAGTTAAAACTAGCACTTCCCTAACTCTCTCCCATGCTTTATGATTTTATGGGAACTGGGAAACACCTGGTTTAAAGCCTAACTACAATCTGAGTGTGTGTGTATATTCTGGTGTAACATCTGGCTCCATATTCCTTTGCATTTATTATATAGTTTGTGAGGAGGTCAGCTGATTGGAAACCATGTAGTGATAAATAACAGGAGACAAACCCTTCTGGTGCATAATAGCACAGCCATCTTCTAAAATCTATTATGCTGACACTGATTTACACCCTGGGTAAGGGTGATTTTGAAATAAGGGAAGTATTCAGAAAGTAATATGAATATTGAGGCTGAGTTCTTCACAGAATGAGCTTCAGAACTTCACCCAACATCTGAGTTATTGTTTTGCATATGTCACCAAGGATAAGATGTTCTGCATGCTACATTATGCCTCCCTACCATAAACCATAAACATAACTGTTGAATGGTTTGGGTAGGACCTGCCTGTTCCAATTTCCAATTAATTTAGATAGACCAGATTAATTTTCCAGATGTCCACTGGACATCATGAATATCAATCAAGAGTGCAAGTAAATTATGAATTAGACTATGTCCTAGAGCATGCTGTTAATATTGACATCATGCACCATTGACTAGAAACCTTTCGGTCCCTGTTGAGCCATTCAGTTTGTCTGTGTGCAAGAGAATATTTGAGAGAGGGTTTGAACACTGCTGTGCTGTCTATAGCCTGCTTAGAAAACATGGGTACTTCTGTCTAAATTTTGGCTGCGATTACACTCATATGTTCAAGGGAATAAGCACACTTTCTGTAAAAGATGGACCATCTCACCCTCTTTTTAGTTTCATCAGTGGTTGAATACAAGTCATAAGAAAATGCAATATTGACATGACAATCCTCACCTTGCCCCTAAGCCAAGCATGCACCGGTTAGATTTCCAGGTCAACACATTCTTCCACCTTCCAGCTTCTATGAACATATGGAAGTGAAGCCCTAGAATCACAAACATCTGCAAGTAGAATTGAAATGACACTAGTGGTGAAGGAAAGAAATAACCCCTAAAAGGATAGTACATGTTATGCACAAGGGGAATGCCATGCATTAAATACTAAGAGGTCTTCTTTTCCCAAGGTGGGATAAATTTTCAGGCTGACTGGAGTCCAGTACATGGATTGGTGCTTGGCTAAACACTATCCTCAATTTCAGTGGTATGTGTCTAAGGGACAGCTATATTATCACGATGTTCATTGGTTTTCAAGTATGACAAAATGACAGCCTAAATTGGGCCATTTTTGCCTACGCTTGCCTGTCACTGTCTATTATCCCTTGCAATCTTGGCAGCTGAGCACATCGTCTACATGGAATAATGGGGGAAGCAACGTATGAACTTACTTCATTACTAACCAAAGGGAAAGTGGTATTCAGATATTCAGCAGGCCTAGAAGAACTGTGCAATCTTGTAGTTGCTATTTTTATCTGATTGTGGGGGGTGGGGTCAGGAGCTGGAAGTCTTAAAAACACACAGAGAAAAGTAAAGTAGATTGGTCTGAAGGCAACTGGAAAGTGACATTACTTGTAAACAGTGTTAGATAAAGGGGGAAAGTAGCATGATAGGCATGCATGTATCTTCTTTAAAGTATCAACCTTAGCGCTTAGGCTAGGGGTTAGCAAACTTTTTCAGCAGGGGGCTGGTCCACTGTCCCTCAGACTATATTTTGGAAAAGAAAAAAAGAATTCCTATGCCCCACAAATAACCCAGAGATGTATTTTAATTAAAAGGACACATTCTACTCATGTAAAAACATGCTGATTCCCGGACCTTCTGCAGGCCGGATTTAGAAGGCGATTGGGACATCCGGCCCCTGGGCCTTAGTTTGGGGAACCCTGAATTAGGCCTATGCATTTGTTAAGAGTTTTCTCCAAGCTCTAACTGACCAAACTAAAGTTTTAGCTATCTGACCAACCTAAGATTCCTTTTCCAGCCACGGATCTTTGGGCTCCTGCTGCTATTATCATTATTTTCATTTTTACATCAGCCTTTATTCTTTGAGAGGCTAGGGTTGTGAGCAGCATAAAACACAATCTTTACAATTAAAAATATTTTAAAAACTTGCTTAAAAACTATACAACAACACCAGTAGCTGAGACTGAAATAAACATTATATCCAGCTTAGAAATGAGAACACCCCCCCAGTACATGATGATTTTCCCCAAACCCTTTAAAACCAAATTTTCAACAGAGATTGTAGATGGATTTGGCTTTCTTCTTCACAGGAGCAGAGAACTCTTAATTGAGCGTATTCAGGTAAATCTGTAGTGACTAGGACAAGCTAACTGATGTGTCTTCACTGGCATATAGCCGCAAAACTAGTTACTCTGTCAAAAGAGAAGGTGATTATTAGTAATTTTTTTGGTATTCAGAAGACCTCGGGGAGCAGTACAATCTAGGAGAACTATTTTTACCTTATTAAAGATGGCGCAGAGGAGGAGAGTTAAAGATTTTTTAAAAAATATTTGAGAAAGTAAAGGTGAATTTTCCACTTTTCTGAGATAAATTAATTAGTCACGTTGCCTGGGTCAGATCACATCTTAATAATGTAGAAACTGTTGCATTCAGCTAATTAAATCTGTGCTGTACCTGTAAGTTTAGTCAAGCTTATAATTCAGCATCCAACATTTCTCCATTCCATTGACCAAAAATGACAAAAACAACACTCTGGCATGCATTAAGGGCCCTGCCATGGCTTGTACAGAAGCCACTTAATAAACCTGTTGGGTTATCAGTAGCTGTGGGTAGCCTAAATTTGGTAACCAAGGTCCAAGACATGGTGTTAGAATTAGACACAAATGTGCCTAACAGCATATCAAGCCAGAGGTGAGGAACTAGTGAATGGTGGACTAGATATAGTCCATGGGTTCTTCCCATTTGACCTACAATGTATTCTCTTTTCTCTGCACTTTGCTTCACAGGTTTAGGCTTGGGGGGGGGAGCCTCCTATTAGAGCCAACAGGAGGCTATTTTTAAAGCTAAATTGCAGCATGGGGATTATTTTCATGGATAGTATATGTGGGAAGGGAATAATGAAGATCACTCTCTTCTGGCTTTTTTTCAAGCTCGCTTGGTGAGAATAGAGATAGGTTGTAGTTGTAGTTGCTATTGCTATATTAAATTGATATACTGCCCTTCATATGAAGATCTCAGGGTGGTTCACAACATAAAAAATACAGTGTAAAATCACAAAATAATTAGTTAAACAAAAACAAAAAATTAAAATACACTGGTGAAAATTTGTCAGCATCCTAGTTCTTGTTGCCATCTTTTCCTCTCTTCGATTCTTGACCTTGGCACATGGAATTCATTTTCTAAAATGATTTTTATTAAGACAAAGAAGAACAAAAGTCATTTTGTATACCCATAACCAATGTACAAAAACATGTTTCACTTACTTTTGCTTTGTCATCACTACAATGCCATAGGTGTCCTTGGTCCTGCAAGCATAAATACACTTTCTTGTGGTGTGTTGTCACACACCCTTCCAGACCCCTACCATATCAAAGACTTTGACCCATTTTTGCCTTAATCCTGGCTTTGTATAGTACAGCTAAGCAAGTGTTGCTCAACCAATGTCTGACCAGATTCAGCACTTTGGACAGCTGCCACCAGCCATGCACTGCTAGGGCCTTCCAACAGCATAAAGGTAAAGGTAAAGGGACCCCTGACCATTAGGTCCAGACGTGACCGACTCTGGGGTTGCGCGCTCATCTTGCATTATTGGCCGAGGGAGCCGGCATATAGCTTCCAGGTCATGTGGCCAGCATGACAAAGCCGCTTCTGGCAAACCAGAGCAGCACATGGAAATGTCGTTTACCTTCCCGCTGTAGCAGTTCCTATATACTTGCATTTTGATGTGCTTTCAAACTGCTAGTTTGGCAGGAGCTGGGACCAAGCAACGGGAGCTCACCCCGTCACAGGGATTTGAACCACCGACCTTCTGATCAGCAAGCCCTAGGCTCTGTGGTTTAACCCACAGTGGCACAGCTGATATATACAGATATATCCTGTAAGCATAAATACACTTTCTTGTGGTGTGTTGTCATACACCCTTCCATACCCCTACCTTATCAAAGACTTTGACCCATTTTTGCCTCAATCCTGGCTTTGTATAGTACAGCTAAGCAAGTGTTGCTCAACCAATGTCTGCACCAGATTCAGAACTTTGGACAGCTGCCACCAGCCATGCACTGCTAGGGCCTTCCAACAGCATACGTATAGGCAATTGTTGCTGCAGCCACAAGTCATGTGCTCCTCCTGAATAAACTTACCTTGAAGTAGTGACAACACAGCAGCATGAGGGAAGCCAAGCAACCACTTTGCTTTAACTTCCACGATGCAATGCACATCATATTGGGCTTTGCAATGTGAGATATATACATAGCTGCCAAGTTATCCCTTTTTTTAAGGGATTTTCCCTTATGCTGAATAGGCTTCCTCGCGAGAAAAGGGAAAACTTGGCAGCTATGGATATATACCATGGTGGCTGCCTGCAACTATGTAACTGCTTTTCTATCACATTACTGCATCACCTCTAGGTAACCTCATGAAATGGAGTGGGTAACTCATAGTTACAGCACTGATGGGACCAATCCCTACCCCCATGTCACCAGGGGACCCAAGTATTGGTTGGCACCACTGACAGTGTTGGCAGGGATGTAAGCAGGGACTTGGTGGTGGTGACACTGACGGCACTATGCCAAGGGTCCACTCAAGCCTGGCATTTGCGCTCAATCACTCAACTCACTATGGTGCATTGATACCAGGGAACCTGTAACTATCTAGAACGTTTTCTCACAACGCTCATAAAACAGACAGTAGTAATTTGCTGTGCTGTTTGTCATGCTACTTCCTGGTGTGGCAGAGTGCTGGGGAAAGATGGTCCAGGTAAAGTAGCTTCAAAGCAGATGTAAATGTGTGTGGATGCAGTATCTGCTCTCAGGAGAAGGTAGAAGACAAATATGGCAATCTGGTTTAAAATACAGCATTGTGTTACTGCGCTGGGGGCCATTCTTACGAATCCTGTTCCAGGACGTTTTCTTATTCAATGCACTGAAATAACTGTAGCGAGGCAGGACCTTCTTTCTTGGAATTGCCCCAAAGACATAGTGCAGTCTGTCTTATCTCTGAGCGCTAAAGCAGAAGAAGGGCTGCAGGCTTGCCAACCATTTTGAAGTGGCACATCCTGTACTAATTGGCCTCCCTTACCGCAAGGTCTCAGCCGCGGCATCTTAGTGCACTCTTTAGCATTTCCTCTGCAGCAATTCCGCCACCCTTCTTTTTCCTTCAGCATCTTTACCACAATATTTCCTATTGATCCTCTGTCACGGGGCTTTCTTTTCTGAGCAACTCAGTCCAGTTGCTCACTTTTCTCTTCCTTCTCCCTCTCCCCTCCTCTCCAGCTCTGAACACTTTATTGTATGAGTGTTTTTAACCAGCCTGGTATCCAAAGCAGTGGATCAATATAGGAGTGTTTAAATCCTCCAGGCTGAATTGGAGGCCTTTGCAACTATCTGAATAAAGCAAAGCTAAGCTAAATATTGCTTGAAGAGGGTAAATTATCAGGAGTGTGTTAAAGATTAGATGTTGGGTTGCATTGATTGACTCAGTAGAAAATCTGCCTTCAATTTCTGTTCTTGATGGGAATTTATTTATTTATTTATTTATTTATTTATTCATGCATACATACATTTTATGTACTGCTGAAGAAATGGTGCTAGGCAGTCGTAAAATCATAGCTAAAGTTTAAGAGATACATGGTATCAAATACATGGTATTATGGTTCTGGAGGAGACTCTTGAGAGTCCCATGGACTGCAAGAAGATCAAACCTATCCATTCTGAAGGAAATCAGCCCTGAGTGCTCACTGGAAGGACAGATCCTGAAGCTGAGGCTCCAATACTTTGGCCACCTTATGAGAAGAGAAGACTCCCTGGAAAAGACTCTGATGTTGGGAAAGATGGAGGGCACAAGGAGAAGGGGACGACAGAGGATGAGATGGTTGGACAGTGTTCTCGAAGCTACGAACATGAGTTTGACCAAACTGCAGGAGGCGGTGGAAGACAGAATTGCCTGGCGTGCTATGGTTCATGGGGTTATGAAGAGTCAGACACGACTAAATGACTAAACAACAACAACTAAGTTATAACACTGAGCAACACAATGTGAAAAAACTTTCAACAATCAGGGAAAGCCTGGAAGTTAGCTGTACCATCTTCTGGTTTATAGCCTAGAGACATTCATAGAATCATAGAATTGTAGAGTTGGAAAGGACCCTGAGGGTCAATCATATGGGCAGATATTATAAATATATGGTCAGGCCTGAGATCATGAGGTGGCATCTGCCGGTGATGTGCCCTGAGAAAGAGAGTCCACCATCGTTCACTCCCCACCCCCAGCTTGTGTCTCAATTAGAGTCTTGTTGAACATGACAGAATGGCTACCACCATCTTGAACGTGGTTTAGGAATCTGACTAATATGCACCAGGGGTAATAGCAGTACCTCTGCAGGGATTCATGATATTGTGCCACTAAATTAAAAACATTAAAATCTGGCGGACATGGAAATGCCAACATGATAATACCTATGTTCATGCTACCTGAGAATGACCTGAGAGTCTGAGAGAGGAAAAGCAGCTTGCTGAAATTTTCTTATTGCTGCTGAGATGTGAATCTTGTGGGAATTTACCATTTCTTTACTTCAAAATACAAAAATGAGGAGTTCAAAGAAAAGTAATTCCATCATGAATAGGCATAATAGCTGCCAGGCATGTGACCTTTTTTTTTGCTTGGCTTGTGTCATACACTTGACATTTCTTGACTACCCATGGCCTCAGTCAGCTGAAAATAATCTCACACAAATCATTCCTTGCATATCAGTATTTTAAAAAATGTCCTATGAAGCATGATTCTCTTTTCAGAATGGAATTCTTTTTTAATTCTTTGGGGAATGTGTCATCCCTCACATTCTGGCACTTTAGCATAAAGCTGGAAGTAGAACTTGAGAAAAGAAGCTAAAACATGGTGTGAGATTTGTGCATCTTCCAAGTTCCCTCATGTGACCAAGCAGCCCTGCACACTCAGAATGCCTCTGTTTTTGGCAGGAAGACATGTGCAGAAAAGGTAGAAGGTAGGGATGGACAAATGTGTTAATTTCAGTTTCTCTGAGATTGTCATTCCCCTACCCAGTCTTAAATACAGTTCTCTACATTTCTGCTTCATTTCATGATTTTAAAACTTTATTTTTTTAAAAAAAATCCTCATATAAATTCCTCAAAATGATAGTGAGAATTTCCCCTACTAGTCACGTGTTTTATGCAAATTTGCCTGATATTCATCATTTAACCTAATAATAATAGTGCATTTTGCATTTTATTTTCAGTAAAACAAGTATTCTTGCATTTTTGTATATGTTATATGGCTGTAGTACTTCACTTAAAAATTTGGATGTGCAAATTTTGAAAGAGTATTGTATTTATTCTCATATCATTTAGGAAACTCTGTTTTGTTTTGTTTTAAAAAGACTTTATTTCAATTCTTGCAAACAATACAAAAACAACATAAGAAATTAAGCAAGGAAGACACAAAAAAGAACAGATAACAAAGAAGAAGAAAACATGAAATAATATCCAGCAATACTAAAAAAAACACCATAATACATAATAATACAAAATAAATCAACACAAACAATAATAACAAATTAAATCAACACAAACAATACATTAAACATACTAATTAAACTAGTTAAAATTGACTCACTATTCATGCATCGCTTCCCTTCTCTTAATTTCTTCTAATCTTGCTTTAATGTAACTACCAGTTCTTCTATCTTTAACTATTTCAAATTTTTATAATCCTCCTTTTTATATACTCCTTTTTATTCATTTCTTTATAACTACTACTGTCCCCTGCTTATCTTTCAATGTAAACAAATCACCAAATCAATATTGAAATTTTCTTTTACTAAATAATCCTCTACATATTTCCATTCCTTTATATACTTATGTTTGGGAATATTTCTAATTGCTGCGGTCATTTTAGCCAAATTCATGAACTCTACCAATTTTTCTTGCCATTCATAGATCGGAAACTCTGAATCAGGGAGGTCCACCTTTGAATATAAACTAAATCAAATTCCGCCCCCATCCCAGCACATAGGCTTATCAGTATTAATGATACTATGCATACACCCCAAAGATCTTAGTTACATGACTAGCAACACTCAAATATTCCCAATCTGTGTGCTTCTTTTCCTGGGTTAAACTCGCTAGTAGAAAATCCCCAGAGGGAATCTTTTCCTGCTTGAGCCTGACAGGTTCTTCCTGCGAGAAGAGTCTTCCCTTTTTTTAGCACAATGCATGCTTCACTCCGCTTAATGTTCATCGGAAAGAAACCCTGAAATTTAGACAGGACGGTGGAGGAGAATAAATTGATCTGCTTGAAGTCAAATTGCTGACTGTAAACGGGGCTATTTTCAGATTGGCAATGGCCTGTATCCAGACTGTACTGAACAAGGGTGAGACAAGTAAATAGGAACTGCTACACTTTTCCAGTTTCATCTGCAAACATTGTGATTAATATCAAGGTATGGAGGAAGAGATTACTTTTGAGGACACAGATTTCTGCATGCTTGGTCAGCAGAACAAGGATTAGAATGGACCATACATTTAGGATGTTAATATTGTGGTGCATTCTCTTTGTCGGGAAAATGATGTCTGATAAGTGAGAGAATTAGATTTGGCAGGCTATATTTGTGATAAAATTAAGATTCCTCTGCTTAAGAGCTAGGTAAAGGTAAAGGGACCCCTGACCATTAGGTCCAGTCGTGACCGACTCTGGGGTTGCGCGCTCATCTCGCATTATTGGCCGAGGGAGCCGGCGTATAGCTTCCAGGTCATGTGGCCAGCATGACAAAGCCGCTTCTGGCAAACCAGAGCAGCACATGGAAACGCTGTTTACCTTCCCGCTGTAGCGGGTCCTATTTATCTACTTGCATTTTGACGGGCTTTCGAACTGCTAGGTTGGCAGGAGCTGGGACCAAGCAACGGGAGCTCACCCCGTCACAGGGATTCGAACCGCCGACCTTCTGATCAGCAAGCCCTAGGCTCAGTGGTTTAACCACAGCGCTAGGGCCTCATCCTAATAAAATAATATTTGTCTCTCTCTACCATTTTTCCCGGGAGAAGCTCTGTGCCTTTTAGCAGTTACACAGCAGACAGAATTTCTAGCTTTTAGCAGAGCTGCAACAATGGGGAAGAGGCAACGCCCATCGCCACCAGTTTAACCTCTCTCTCAAATGGACATACAAGTAGGGCTTCTGTCATATGGCAGGGTCATATGGCATAAGCAGGGCCATATGACATAAGCAACCCCAAGCCATTAAGGACTTTAAAGGACCAGCACCTTGAAGCATATAAACAGCCGGTGCAGTTGATGCATTATTGGTGTAATAATGTCCCTTGAGTATTTATTTTGAGTATGTCGGCAAATAGAACACTATCCTTGATTAGGCAGTGTGATGAGTAGAGGTGAACCAGGAGGCAGTGCTTGGACAATATTTCCACCACTTCCATATTAAATAACCTCAAAGAACTTTCTCATAACAAGATCCAGTGCATTCACTGAAACATTGCCTTCAGGGCACTCAGACCCTGAATGTAGTTTGAAACTGAACAGGATTGTGTTCGGCAATCCAGTTTCCATATTTTTGCTATTATCTTTATCAGGCATCCTTAATTACACCATGGAAAATGTTTTGATATTCTCCATAGGAGCACAGTGCTGTTACACTAAAACAATAAAGATCTCTCATTATTCACATTACATAGTCTGCAACGATTATGGCAAATAAAAGACAAACAATTGACTTTAGTGTTCACATCCAATCTTGCTAATTGAATGTTTGAAGAAAGCCATCTATGGCATGTGCTTGCCATTGTTATTCAGATATTCAGCAATGATTTCTCCTGCAGTGAATAGAATGCATTTGTCTAAATTTGCTGAAAACAGATCTCTTCAGTCCATTAGAGGTATTAATAGTGGCAACATCAGCAAAAACATTGTTGTGGTATTAGTAAGCTATAAGGGCAGAACCAGGATGTTCCAAAACAGAACCCACAAATTATTGGGGATGGATGCTTCTGAAATTTCCCTCACCCAAATTCCTTCCTGTATTTTTGAAATCTGAATTACTCTTGTTTCTAAAGTGAAACAGTTGCTAGGAATCATTCATTGTACTTTGTGGACTTGAATGTGCTCCAGGGTTGATTAGGGTTCAGCTCTAGCAGCATCTGTTTTCCATACTCAGGTTTAGACCTAGAACATATTGAATAGATGCATAATGTCATTGAACAGGTGCAAAAAGCACTTTTTAAAAAAGGTTACTGACTAATAATGGCAAGCCCCCATACATCAGGGCTCCCTGCTCAGATGGTGCACTCCCCAGATAAACTTGAAACTAGCCACATCTTTGATTAGATAACAGATTTCAACTTAGTTTGTCCCATTTAATTATTACAGCATGTAACACTTATGTAGGGTTTGCCTGGTACAAAGTGCTTGACAAATAACATTCTCATTCATTTTCAGATAGAGGACATTGATTTCCAATTTGGAGATGGGTAGCTAAGGCTGAAGTTCACCCAATGTATTTAGCAGTGGGTGAACTTCTCTGGTCAAAGTTGGATTGCTTTGTCTGAATCACTGATAAATTCACAGGCCAGCCTAAGACATTTTGTTGTCTCAGGGCAAAATGGCTTCTTCTCCTACCCATTGATGGAGTCTTACCAGACCTGCTTAAAGTAATGGTTATTAAACTGCTTCTTAAAAACCGCCAACATATTTGGACCTGGACAATATGGCCAACTATCACCAGAGTCTCAAATCTTCAATTCTTGGGCAAGGTGATTGAGTGGTTGGTCGCTGAACAATTCCAGGCATGCCTGGAGGATGGGGACAACTTGGATCCCTTCCAATCGTGATTCAGGCCTCATCATAGGTGAAACCACCTTGGCTGAGCTGGTTAATAATCTCTGGCAGGTCAGAGACTGAGGTAAAAGCTTTTTCCTGGTCTTGATGGATCTCTCAGCAGCCTTTGACGCCATTGATCTTGACATCCTTCTGTAACATGCACAACTTTATATACTCTGACACTTCAGCACCATTGTCCACCTCCTGTCATTTGCTGCTGCACCATCTGCCCAACAGTAGGGCTGGCCCTGTAAATTCAAATACTGCTTAGCCTTTGGCACTCTAAACTCAAAAAACCAAGTCCTTAGTTTGGGTTTGGGAAACTATAAAATAAAGATAGGAAAATCTACCTTTCTATTGATAGATGATTTTTCTCCTTCCAAGCTAAGTGGCGTAAGAAACAGCTATAAGAGCTTTTTAAGGTTTTGAGGGAAACTCATTTTAGGCCTTTCCACTACATAACTTTATACAATTGGTAAGATAGTTTAGATAGTCACAGATCATAGATTCAAAAAGGAGCAAGATGAAGAAACTGTTAAAATAATTTTAAAACTGAAATGGGAATGTCTCAAAAGCAGTGAGCTGTGCAGCAAGGCAGACTCTCATTAAACTTCATGCAGCCTAATCATAACACATGCAGAGTTGAAGAACTGATTTTGTTTTTGTTTTTTAAAGGGGACATTTTTGAGAACCACACACAGGGTTGGCCGAAACATTTTGCTGCCTTAGAGGAAGGACAAGATGGCACCCCACATATACCATGCATAGAAGCTGACCATACAAGCAAGTGAATCATACTTCAACTCTAGTGTTCAGACAGCAACTTCTAACATACCTGAAAGCAGCAGACTCATAGGGGAGAGACCATGAGGCAAACACAGGTCTGTTCTGCCTTGGACAACCTTGCTGCTATTCCTTATCCATCAGCATCTGTCATCTGCAGATGCCACTTCATGCTGCCTAATGCTAGGGTTAGAATCATAGAATCATAGAATCGTAGAGTTGGAAGAGACCACAAGGGCCATCCAGTCCAACCCCCTGCCGAGCAGGAAACACCATCAAAGCATTCTTGACATATGCCTGTCAAGCCTCTGCTTAAAGACCTCGAAAGAAGGAGACTCCACCACACTCCATGGTAGCAAATTCCACTGCCGAACAGCTCTTACTGTCAGGAAGTTCTTCCTTATGTTTAGGTGGAATCTTCTTTCTTGTAGTTTGAATCCATTGCGCCGTGTCTGCTTCTCTGGAGCAGCAGAAAACAACCTTTCTCCCTCCTCTATATGACAGGGGTTCACCCTGATCCCACAGTTATGAAAGATGGTACTACTTATGATAATAATCACACATAGCACTGGAACGAATTTCATCTTTATGAGATTCAGAATGCTATCTAAGATTCTGAATGCCCCGAGAAGACTTCATTTAACTTCTCACTGTCACAAGTGGCATAATATCTTGCTGCTAACATATCCAAATTCCCAAATGGGGATGCTTGACAAATTCGATCTTGGTGAATTCTGATATGAAGTGCCCTCCTGGGATTAATATGCTGATTGGGACTGAGTTATCCATCAGCTTTTGCATTTCCCAAATGTTCCTATTTAGTTATTGGCTCAAAATACATAACAAAAGATGCTTTCAAATTCATACTTTGAGACAAGAGACATTTAGAAATATTAATGTTGAAAGAAAAATATATTTGAATCAGAGTGCTTTAATGCAGATTTGTGTGGGTTTTTTTTTAAAAAAAAATGCAGACTAATGTAGACATGGGATGAGGCATATTTATGGATGAACAATAGGATCAGATATAGACTGTCCCCCATCCAGTCTCCAAACTCTCTTTCCCTACACCATTAGGGAACTAGTATGTTATACTTTCAGAATGGCTGAGCAAGCATCTTGCAAAATTTCAATGTCAGCTACCTGAGGGTAGCAGCAATGGTCAGGGGGTGCCTATCGGCTCAGGCTTGTATATCACAAGCATTAGGACCTGTCCTCAGACACACATGTACTAGCTTCTTCCAAGCCAGGCAAGTGTGATGCGCTTTACATGGAGCTGACTATGAAGACTTTGAATTGATGAAATATGTGCCCACCCAGATGCTAATGAGGACCAGAAATGTAATACTGTTTTTCAGCCAATTTCATTGGTTACCAATATGTTTCCAGGCACAATTCAAGGTTCTGGAGTTGGGGTATAGTGTCAAGTGGTTTGGGACTGGGTTACCGCCCGCCCCCCACACACATGACCCTTCCCTATACATTAGGACAGGCACTCCCAAACTCAGCCCTCCAGATGTTTTGGGACTACAGTTCCCATCATCCCTGACCACTGGTCCTGTTAGCTAGGGATGATGGGGGTTGTAGTCCCAAAACATCTGGAGGGCCGAGTTTGGGGATGCCTGCACTAGCATCTTCTTCAGAGGTCATGCTGATGTGTGTATGAGTAAAATCAAGTCTTTTTACGGTGGCCTCCTCAGTTCTGGAATTCTGATCTGTTTAACCTGTGCTTGGCCTTTTTTGCACAAACTTTTAAGAGGGCTATGAAAAATCTGCTGCCGGGGGATCATATATGCAGTGCAGTCTCACCCCACTGACTGCTGCTCGTGTAAATATAAAATCAATTAATAATATCTTAATGGAGTCTAACACAGAAGTGAAATAGGTCAAAGATTATATATACCCCCCCTTTTTTTAATAAAAAAAGTTTCAATTTTGGCTAAAGGACATTCTGTCAGGAAAGAGACACCGGTAAATCAGCTAATTAATTCTTTCCAGAGCCATAGCAGCTCCCACAACTGTTGGGGAAAAGGCTGCGTTGACAGAGCCTTAACTGCAGAGATTTTATAATCACAAATCATGGATTTGTGAAAGATATTTGTTACACAGTCTAATCTTCAGGGACCGGAGCTAATCCAGCATTGGACGTCAGATGCCACAGGCAGCTATGGATGTACAGTATATATTTTATGCTTGTTTGTTTATTTGCTAAATCTCATGATATATTCCCTATATCATTACTGTGATTTAATAGACAAAATCTGATTTAATAGACAAATTAGGCAAAATAGAACCACTGGGTGATTTGTGGGAACATCGTGATCACAGAGCTTTGACATAATGGATGGCATCATGGGTAAGCCAATGAGGTGTGCAAAACTTGAGGAAATAATGAGGCTCGGAACTCAAAAGTAATTTGTAGGGAAAAACTCAGCACACTATCTCACAAAATGTGAGCAGGAGTCTGATAATAGTTCCTGTTTGGTACAGTCCTATAGTTCTCTGTATTTTTTAAAAAAGGCAAAGGCAAATAAGCCATTGTTTGTAAACCCCAGAAAAAGGAACAGTGTAGCACAGACATTTAGGAGTTCATGGAATTCAGAAAAGTGGCAGAGGAGGGTGATATTGCACCTCACTGATAATGTGCAAATAGCGAGGAATGAAGAACAATTAATGCCGGGAGGTGTGTTCTCACTTCAGCTGACACTTTGAGGTTGAAGGGCTCTGGGAAAGGCCATGAGGGAAAACAGCCACTGTAATCGGTGATGCAAGATGAGCTCTGTAGAATTGCAGCACTCCACTGAAGGATACTCATGCAGGATCCCAGGATACTCTGCACATTTGTCATTGCAGTGCCAAGAGATTCCAGGCTCTAACGCAGCAATGCAATTCCTCTTTCCACTTCAAAGATGCAGGTAGTAGTGTGGTCTAGGGGCTAGAATGTTGGGCCAGCACCCAGGAGACCAGGGTTCACATGCCCACTCAATCATGGAGCACAGGGTTGTTGTGAGGATAAAATGAGGAAAACCAATAATAATAATAATAATAATAATAATAATAATAATAATAATAATAATTTATACCCCACCATCTGGCTGGGTTTCCCCAGCCATTCTAGGCAGTTTCCAACAAAACATTAAAATACAATTAATCAGATATTGAAAGTTTCCCTAAACAGGGCTGCCTTCAGATGTCTTCTAAAAGTCGGATAGTTGTTAATTTCTTTGGCATCTGATGGGAGGGCGTTCCACAGGGTGCAGGCGCCACTACCAAGAAGGCCCTCTGTCTGGTTCCCTGTAACTTTGCTTCTTGCAGTGAGGGAACCGCCAAAAGACCCTCAGAGCTGGACCTCAGTGTCCATGAAGCTCTTAGAAAATAAAGATGGGGTATAACCCCCAACAGCTGCAATTCCCAGAGAGAATTTAACAGTCAATCCCTCTTCACACGGAACTCTGAGGATTGTACCTCTGTGGGGGGAATAGGGGACCTTCAAAAACCCTCAGCACAGCTCCCATAATTCTTTGGGGAAACCGTGACTGTTTAAAGTGGTATCATAGCACTGTAATGTGAATGCGGCCCAAGTCTGAAACACTAGGGAGAAGACTTCCCCTCCATCAATGTGAATCAGCAGAAATCACCAGCATGCATAGAATTAGCATGATGTCCAGTTCACAGGGCTCAGGTAACCAAAGTCACATTCAGATTTATTCAAACATGAGACGAGACGAGACGAGAAGAGAAGACGACTCCAGGAGTCAAATGCAGAAGGCCAAGAACTTTGAAATAACGAAGTGTTAGGGTGCCTGCAATGCCACAGCAAAGAACAGTCAACTATATATTCAGCACCAATTGTTTCTAGAAACAGCATGCACATCTTCCAACTCACTGGGATAGACATCCTCATTCCCAGGAATGCTACACTTATCTTATCATGAGCTATGGCTCCCCTGTTTCAGATTCCTCATGAGGATGGTATAGTACCACTGTATTCCGCTCTGGTCAGACATCACCTGGAGTACTGTCTCCAGTTCTGGGCACCACAGTTCAAGAAGGATACTGACAAGCTGGAACGTGTGCAGAGGAGGGCAACCGAAATGGTCAAAGGCCTGGAAACGATTCCTTATGAGGAACAGCTTAGGGAACTGGGTATGTTTAGCCTGGAGAAGAGAAGGTTAAGGGGTGATATGATAGCCATGTTCAAATATATAAAAGGATGTCATATGGAGGAGGGAGAAAGATTGTTTTCTGCTGCTCCAGAGAAGCGGACACGGAGCAATGGATTCAAGCTACAAGAAAGAAGATTCCACCTAAACATTAGGAAGAATTTCCTGACAGTAAGAGCTGTTCGGCAGTGGAATTTGCTGCCAAGGAGTGTGGTGGAGTCTCCTTCTTTGGAGGTCTTTAAGCGGAGGCTTGACAGCCATCTGTCAGGAATGCTTTGATGGTGTTTCCTGCTTGGCAGGGGGTTGGACTGGATGGCTCTTGTGGTCTCTTCCAACTCTATGATTCTATGGTAATCTGGGGGTGAGCTGGGAGGCAGGCAGACAGTCAGAGGGATGGGCCATGAAAAACAAGTGAGGCAATGCTGACAGATGAGTTGCTCAGAGAAGAAGTCAAAGTGGGAGCCACCTGACTCTATAATGCTATAAGTATAGGTTCAGATGGGTCCCTCTTTGACTTCTGTATCATAGGACCCCTGCTCAGATGCAGTGATATCCTCAGGCTCTCTGGAAAAGTGGTCTTGCATCATGACAGAAAGTAGAATGCTCACCAGCAAGCTACTGCAGTGGCAAAGACATTAGCATTTGGGGCTTGCTCCCAGATTCAAAAAGTCTGCTGCCTTATAGTCCTAGCAGGGGCTCTGAAATCAAACTTTCCCCTACGAGATATATTTCTGCCTGTTTGCGTTGCTCCTTTAACAACACTGCCAATTTCATTGCCAATTTCAGCTGCTCACTATCCTCTGATGCAAAGTGCAACTAGCAATTCTGCCCGCCCCTCCCCCTAGAAAAAGGGGGGAAGAACTGTAAGTGTGAAAAAAAATGATTTCCAGCAATCAGCAGGGGGACACAAAGGCAGGTGTGAATGAAACCCCACATTTTCTTGCTTCTAGAAATAGAAGCGGTTTCAAGCTGGCAACGTATTAAGGATGAGCACACACACACCCCATTCCATTATTGTTCCATGTGTTCAGTCTGCCTGTCTTGGGAGAGTTTTAAAAATTAATTTCAGAATTGCCAGTTGCACTTTGCTGTAGTTTTCAGTCCCTGTGTCTCCCTCCCTCCACAGCAGGGAAAAAAGAATCTCAGTCTGATTACATGATTGCAAGAAGATTATGTTTTGCACGCTGATTTCGCCAGGGTACAACACTGCCTTCTTTGTAGCTGAAATCTCATACCCTTTTGGCTACAATCCTCTACACCCACTTAACTGGGAGCAAGTCCCATTAAATTCCATGTGGATTATTACTGAAGCTTTGGGTAGACATGGATAGGATTGACTGCATATCCAAAAGGTTCCGGATGCAACAATCATATGATATATTGAGGTTCCTTTTTGTGATCTGGTTCACTCTATGTTCATTGGTAGCATATAAGAACCATGAACTGAGAATTGCAGCCAATTCCACTTTCACAATGACAAGAACAAGGTCTAGAAATAAATATATATGTGGTAGGGTGACAGATTGCTAATTCATCACTATCCTTATTAAACCATTCTAATCACCCATGCAATTGGAATCACACAAGGGAAAATGGGGATGAGCACTAGCTTGGCTGACCTCATCACCATCTTCATTGCCCGGCATGATTAGGGTAGCAAATGTTTGCAGTGGATAATCCACCACCTTCCAAGGGAGTCTATTCCACTGTCAAATCAGAAAGTTCTTCCTAATATTTAATGAGATTTAAATGGGTCAATTTTCTTAGGCATACCTAAGACATAGGAATGACAAAATAATGAAAACAAGCAAGGTGGTTGAGAAAGCTTTTGCCTCCCAAAGAAATTGGACCTATTTCTTTCTCCCCACTGTTAAATCTGGTCCAATGGATTGTTCAGCTTCCATGCAGCAATACAGAAATTCCAGGGTTGTGGGTCATCTTATGTTTCATCACCCAGTTTCCCATAAGACACAGGGATGCAGATAGCTAAGGGTTTCCCTTTGTCTTTGGAAGGGTAGAGAACAGATGTTTTTGACAAGAACATGGGGTATATTATGGGAATCTTGAGGAGTTTTTCTGCCACAAGAGGTCGGGTGCAACAATCAGCTTTTAAATGACGTGACAATTCTGGAGCCTCTTAGTGGCCATTTTCTTCTCAGAGAAGCTGTACCAGTTGAAAGGTTTCCAACTCAAATAAAATGAATGTGGCATTTAATATGTGCAAGGAAGGCTGGTTGTGCTCTCTCTTTTCCTTTTGCATCTCTTCTTTTTCTACTCTAGGGAAACGGCTTGCTCAGTCTTGAGTAATCTGCTGCTACTAGAAGCTGAGCATTTCCCTTTTTGTCATTGCTCTGGGTGTCCCACTGTGTCCAAGAACATTTCTTTCCCATAATGGGAAGTGTTATTGTTTCGGTTCAGTGAAAGTGAAGCTTTCAAGTCAGAGACAGCTCAACTAAGGGCTCATCCAGACTTCTTTTTGTGCAGTGTTTCTAGGCTTTAAAGCTCAGTGTCTGAGACCTTTCTCTTTTTTGCCCCATAGCTTTTCCCATGAAAATCTGATTTTTACCAGTGAATCAGGGCATATGGCAATTCGTGGGAAACACAAATTGCCACTTGTTCTGATTCAGTGTTAAAAAGTGGGTTTTTCTGGGGAAAGCAGTGGCAAAATAGGGGGGGGGCACTTGGACACAGAACTGGAAAGCTGGGCCCCATGCCTAGAAAGTGTAGACTTGACCTGTTTGGCCTCTACTTGACCTCTCAAGTCTTTCATTTGCAGGTCTCTTTGAAAAGCATTTTCAATTATTTATTTATTTATTTATTATTATTATTATTATTATTATTATTATTATTATTATTATTATTACCCCGCACATCTGGATGGGCTTCCCCAGCCACTCTGGGCAGCTCCCAACCGAATATTAAAAACACAACACAGCTTTAAACATTAAAAACTTCACTTCAGATGTCTTTAAAAAGTACGATAGTTGCTTATTGCCTTGACATCTGGTGGGAGGGTGTTCCACAGGGCAGGTGCCACTACCAAGAAGGCCCTCTGCCTTGTTCCTTGTAACCTCACTTCTCGCAGTGAGGGAACCGCCAGAAGGCCCTCAGCACTGGACCTCAGTGTCCAGGCTAAACGATGGGGGTGGAGACGCTCCTTCAGGTATACAGGACTGAGGCCGTTTAGGGCTTTAAAGGTCAGCACCAACACTTTGAATTGTGCTCAGAAACATACTGGGAGCCAATGCAGATCTCTCAGGACCGGTGTTATATGGTCTTGGCGGCCACTCCCAGTCACCAGTGGCAATCATCCCCTAGTGTGTTGTTTTGGGAATTTCCCCAACCCTCCTAGAGCCAATTTCTGGGGCAGGAGGGAAAGCCCCATTGTGCAAGTGGAAGCCCTGCCTCACGACTAACAGAATCCAACCCAATCTTCTGCGGGGTTCACAGGGTTGTGGCGGACCTTCACTCTAGGACATTTTAAAATATCAAGTGGCATATAAATGAGAAATAAATAAATGAGAAATAACAGACACAGATAATGATTTAGCCCTTTCATTAGATTTTAAAGTACTCCCGGTCCTTTCAATGGCTACTCAACAACAACAATGTTGACAACAACAAAGCCTGCAGCTTCAGTTTCAGTCTCTGGGCCTCCAGACGGTGAGAGACTCCAATTCGACCATCCACAGCCAGTATGAGGATGAATTTGGTCAGGGGGGAATGAATTTGGAGTTCAACAGCACCTTGGAAGGGCACAAAGCCCCGATGCCAAAGTAAAACTGTATCTATTTTAAATTTCAACTTCACAAGATTATCTCTTTCTTCACACTCTCTGAATTTGGCTCAGAGCACATTCTCTCCCTATAACACTGGGCTATTGCTGATTTCGTTTACAGATAAAGACACACTGGCATGTTTCCATTTGTTTCCTTGGTTTAGCCATTAACCAGTAAAAAAAAACCCACAACATAATAAAATAAAATAGAGAAATCTACAAATCTGAAAAAGAAAGTAAGTATATTTAGCTTATGGGTTTTGATCTAGGTTTTGATGGAATACTTGTCATAGCTGGGAGCAGAGCTACACTGAGATTCCTGGAATTTCTTGACACTATCGGAAACCTGACCATTGCTCTGCAATATCAGAACACTATTCCTGCTTTGAGGTATATAAATACAACGGCCGCTTCCTCTGGGATGCTACTTGCAGCTCAGGAGATAATAAAAGGGAACCATATAAATGTAGTAAATCTTTATTAACCGTCAGTGGCTCTGACCCTATAAAAGAGCACACGGCTTGAATAAACACACTATCAGCACCGGCAAACGGCCTCAGAAGGCTTAAGGATTTGTAATGGAGCTTTCCCAGCCAGTTGCAACTGGCATTCCTTTGATATGAAATAATAGAACTTTGGCCAAATGTCTCTGTAGTAGCACCTCCCATTCTGAACACCAGAAAGATCCAACTCCTGTGCTGAGAACGTGCTTGACAAACCAAATGTCATTTTTCTATTTCCATTGCATACTTCGAAATCTTTCTGCAGAACAAAAGAGGAAGAACCCGTCAAATGTAGCTCATGGTTCCTTGCCATGTCCATTTGCAGCCTCCTCATGTTGTGTACAAAGCTCAAAGTATGTATTGCCCAGGTGGCTGGAGGGATGCTTCCCCACCAACGTTAGCCAAATTCAAGATGTACAGGCAGGTGAGGATTTAGCTAATTGGTTAATGTTGGGGACCCCTGACCATTAGGTCCAGTCGTGACCGACTCGGGTTGCGGCGAGTCGGTCACGACTGTCGGTCATGTGAGTCGGTCACGTGAGTCAGTCATCTCGCATTATTGGCTGAGGGAGCTGGCGTACAGCTTCCAGGTCATGTGGGCAACATGACTAAGCTGCTTCTGGCAAACCAGAGCAGCGCACGGAAACGCCGTTTACCTTCCCGCTGGAGCGGTACCTATTTATCTACATGCACTTTGACGTTCTTTCGAACTGCTAGGTTGGCAGGAGTTGGGACTGAGCAATGGGAGCTCACCCCGTCGCGGGGATTTGAACCGCCAACCTTCTGATCTGCAAGCCCTAGGCTCTGTGCTTTAACCCACAGCGCCACTTGCTACATTTTAAGAAATATCACATTTTAACAAATATCACCTTTCACTCCAGTATTGTTTCTTGAGCCTTCTTCTGGGGTGTGGAGGCAGACAAGCCTCCCACAATTGTAAAAAAAAAAATACATTTGTTGTTCCATCCCCTTTGGCCTCTGACGCTACCCATCACTGGGACGTGGCCCTCAGAAGGCTGCCCAGAGGGTGGTGTGGGCCTTACACTGAAGGAAGATTTCCTACCCCTGCTCTAAAGGATGCCTGTTTGCCTGAGCCACAACTGTGTTCTCTGGTGTGCTTCAGTGTGCTCCTCAATTCTGACTCCCAGCTTCATTCCTTGGCTCTGATTCCTGGCTTGCTCCATCAGCTCTAATTTCCTTGAACAATTCCTGGTTTATCTTTCATAATCCCTTCTTCAGCTGCCTACCTCTGCATCTGTGGGATATTTACAATGCAGTCAAACCAACAATGCATGTTTGCTAGAAAGGAGCTGAAGCGTTGAGTCTTCCTGTAAGTTTCTTAGAGAGGACTCTTGAGAGAAACTCCCACTGTGCCACTGTGCATCCATACATATAATCTCCTCCTGGCCAGGGCACTTCCTCTTTGCTTTTTGCTCTTTTCCCTTTGCTCTTTCATCTCATTGCAGCAATGTGAGAAAATCTGCATGTCTGGGCTCCATTCCTCAGACACCATTTTAAATTGAACTAATGTGTTTCCAACTGGATTACCATTTTAAGTCTGCCTGAACAAAGCTGCTAGTATCTGTTATTCTACGAGAAAAACTGATTGAGTAAATGTTGTTTTTTTTATCTTTTCCAAGATTGTTTGTGTGGTTATTGTTTTAAGGGGCAGAGAAGGGGGAAATACCAGGAGAATCCAGACTGCCTTAAAGCACCCTGAACTACTTAAACTGAAAAGCTAAAACTAGCCTATCTAAGCTTCCCTTTTAAGATGCAAAGGATTGTACTCTGCTGAACTCACAAACATGAGGAAGGAAGGATAATATCTAATAAATACATCCTCTCCTAGCATCTGTACACATCCCTACAGCTTCCACCCTGATGGTTAGCTTATCACTGCTTCAAAAACTTGAGGAGCCCACCTTTCCATTCTAGTTATAAAGCTTTGCTGCCTTTTTGTTGAGGGTGGGACCTATTCATTAAGAAAATGGCCACGGTGTATTGGCACTGCAAGTGACAAAGGCTCAGCTCTTATGAGGAACAGTCCTTCGGGGGCCCCATAGTCATAAACTGCCACAACAACTGCACAGGACACCCTCCTGAGTGTCCCATCCTGCTCTCATGGACTGAGCCCTGCAGACTTTGCATTACTCTGACAGAGATAAGCAGCAAATATCCCAGCACAAAACCCATTCTTGTAGCACAAATTGTAACAAGGAAGGGAGCAAATGAAAACAAACTGAATTCTTGTCGCAATTACTGGAATTTAATGCAATAGTTCCCATTGGATTCTCTACATTGCCTTACAAGTCAGGCATAGTAATCAAAGGCAAACAGGGCTGTGATTTGAACTGCTAGCAGAGCTGGGCATATAATGGTGGGGTTTTGTGTGTCTTTTTTTCCCTAAAATGATTGATCTGGATCATGCTGTTCTAACTAGGGATTAATACTGTCAAGACAGGGAAAGGCAGGATAATGGATTACAGAAGAACAATGGCAGATGATAGCTCATCAGAATATATATGAATGAGGACAAAATCACTGGTAAAACAGACATTTGAAGATCATTCAGACACCGGAGCAGACATTGGTTAATATAAGGAGTTGAGAAAAAGAGTTCAAATGTTTGCAAGAAAAATGGAACAATGACAGATACTGAATGAAAGGGGAATAGTTAATATGTGCTGTTCACCAGCCTTTGTGGAAATGTTGTGGTTCTTTGATAGAGAATCATTTTTGCATGCAGAATATGCCAGGTTCAATCCCCAGCATCTTCAGGTAGGGCTTGGAGAGGCAATTTTCAGCCTGTGCTGCATGTGTGGGCTGCAAATAGACTGCCCATCCCTGTCAGTAGTTACACACACACACACACACACACACACACACACAGAGAGAGAGAGAGAGAGAGAGAGAGAGAGAGAGAGAGACTGCCATGTGGGGATCTTGCAGAAAACAGCAGTGCCTGGAGACAGGCACTCAAGTTGTGTATCCATAGCAGTGACCAGAGAAGAAATGACCTCTGAGATGAGCACAGAGAGAAGAGTGCCATGGTGCATCTGTAGCAGTGCAGCTAGATGCCTTCATCTGCCACCAGCTGCAAAAAAAAAACCCTCTCCTGCAGCAGTCTCTACAGCCACAGCAGACACTGCAACCTTCCAATAGCTTCACTTCACCCCTAAGGCTCACTCCACCACTGTCTCCTGAGACAGACTGTGACATTCACACAGAGCCCCCGGTCGTTCCACGGACTATTGACCCTGTGCCACCATGTATCTCTTCCACTGCCACCAACCAGGTTTCCCTGGTAATATATTCAGACTCAGTCAGGTTGTAACGTATGAACAAAGATTCCAGTTTATTGTGACCGCAAACAAGTTTTAAATACTTTGAAACACTGTAATCCGATTCACTCTCTCTGTCTCCCCTCTGTCTCTAACCCACTCTGACTCCTATGCCTCCCACCCACAAGAAACCAACCGCACTAACTGTCTCTCTATTTCCAACGGTCTTCCCCAACTTTCTAAACCTCTGGCTAAACCTTTTAAAAGCAGGTAGGCTCCGCCTCTGGGCTTTTCTATTGCTCTACCTGCTAACCCTTTCTCTCCCCCTGTACAGACATTTCCAAAAGAATGGGCAAACGCCACACAGACAATTGGCCACAACAGAACAACAGGTGTGTGTGTGTGTGTGTGTGTGTGTGTGTGTGCGCACACACACACACACACACATGTATTCTCCTATATTTCTTGAGCTGAAGACTACATTAGAACATTCAGGAAGAATGAAATCTGGTAGATTACTAAATTCCAAAATGTACATTAGTTTCAGAGGTGCAGATTAGGTAATTGCATACCGACATTCATACAGTTCAACCTCCTCAACTAAGCAGGTCTGAGTTTGGTCACGACATGGTTGGGAGACCACTTGGGAATGCTAGGTGTGCTGCCTTGAGCTTTACCATGAGGGCGGGGATGAAAATAGATAGTGTTGAGGCAGTAGGCAGAAACAGTGGCACGTTCCCCCTATAGCACTATTGCTGCCACTATTAGGTTGCTGCAAAGTTGAGGTAGTGGTATAACTAGTTATATACAGTTACAAAGAACAAGAATGCATACCCGATATTGTGCTATCAGAAGAATAATGAAAAGGGTGCCCTCGGTTATCATGACATGTTTTAATTATAAAATGAAATGCCATCAGGTTAATTTTTTTATATAAAAAATACTCAATAATCTAATGATGGTGAAAAGCTCTCTGAAAGTCTATATACCTGGAAATAATTCCAAATCTAAAACCAATATTTAACACAGCTCTTGTATGTAGCTTTATTAACTTGCAGGAAATAGAGGGTGACCCATTGTGAAGGACACCAGGGTTTCCGTATTTTTAGGAGTTGTGAAAAGGGAATTTCAGTAGGCATTTGATCACCATAATGCATGATCATCAGTTGCATACATCTGGCTTTAAAAGCCAGGCTAAGTCTCCAAATGCCCCCCACCCAATATTTATGTTTCTACTAGTAAGAACTTTCTTGATAGCAGCTAAAATTTTATGGGCTAGAAATTGGAGAAGCCAAGAAACTCCAACTGATTGAGAATGGTTATTGTAATGTCTGATACTGGCAGAAAATGATAAATTAATTGCACTGGCCAGAAGAGAAAAATAATACAATCTAGTTGAAATATGGACTTCTTTTTAAGCTTCAAAAATGGCTATTTCTAAATGCCAGATTACTTATTTGTGGGAAATGTTTAGATTCATTAATGTTCTGCCCGTCCTGATGTCTTTTTCTTTTTCTTTTGGTCCCTTCCCCACATTTATTTTGTTGTCTTCTTCCACAGCTTTCCTGTAAGTGGCCCAGAATCAAACACATCTGAGTGCAAAAGTCCATTATCACCGTTTCAGAGAGAGACAGAGACAGAAAAAGAAATTAACAATAATGACAGTTCAGAAATAGCAGTAATATAATAGCACTAATGTGCCACAACTTAAATTTTTCTCCTGCACTTTCTGAAAGAAGTTACTTACACGAGCTCTTTCTGATAGGAAAATGAACAGATATCTACACTTTTAGATTATCTGACATCTTCTTTCTAGTTTTAGTGTGCCGATTTCAATTCCAGTCATCATGAAAATGTAGCATTTTGGTCTAAGAACATGTTCAAGTATATCTAAAAAGGGATACATAATGTACTGGAGTTTTCACTTTATTCTCCTTTGGCTTGCTGAGGTATTTCCTCCTTTTATCAAGCAACTGTAACATTCAAGAAACCCCAGCGCTGCTCAGCAAGAAAGTGCTGAAATAAACCATTTTCATAAGAAAATGCCAAGACATTTTCCTGTCTTGTTCCATAGTTGTTCTTATGCATAGTACTTATACATGGTGATATTGAGACATAAGCTATGGATGTTTTCAACTGACCAATTTTATTCAAATACTCATAGTGGAACCCTAACCATGTCTCCTCAAATGAAAGTCCTATTGAAATCAATTGAACTTTCCTTCCTTCCTTCCTTCCTTCCTTCCTTCCTTCCTTCCTGCCTCTAGCCCATTTCCCACCAGGTTTGTGTATGTATATAAAAAACTCATCATTTGAAGCAGGTTTCTCTATGATTTCAACTTTTTTTATTACTGTTTTCACGTTTTCCACATGCTTATATAGGCTGGCTCTGTGGTCTAAACCACAGAGCCTCTTGGGCTTGCCGATCAGAAGGTCGGCAGTTCAAATCCCCATGACGGGGTGAGCTCCCGTTGCTCTGTCCCAGCTCCTGCCACCAGTGCAAGTAAATAAATAAGTTCTGCTATGGTGGGAAGGTAAACAGTGTTTCCGTGTGTTCTAGCTTCCGTCACAGTGTTCCATTGCACCAAAAGCAGTTTAGTCAAGCTGGTGTTTGTCTGTGGACAAACACCAGCTCCCTCAGAGATGAGCAACACACCCCATAGTCACCTTTGACTGGTCTTAACTGTCCAGGGGTCCTTTACCTTTACCTTTTATCTAGGGACTATTTTCGCTAACTATGAATGCTTATTGCTGTGAAGCAGCTCAACTTCCTTAAAAGGGGGTGGAGCTTGGAGAAAATGTGAGGAGATTAGTGGACCGAGCTACAGCAGGTAGGTAGGTAGGCAGGTGAGTTTGTAAAGGGATATGTGTGATTGTTGAGTGGAACGAGCAGGGGTGGTAGTCTGTAGTATAGTATATCTACAGTTTACTGTTACATATACAACAGCATATGCTTCTACTTCCCTCACAGATTCCATATAGTCAAGGGTTGAGCAGTGTGTGTTGGCAAAGCAACATGGTGACTTGTGGGATTGCTCATACACCTATTTCTCTTTGCAGTCCCTTGCTCCATACTAGCACTATCTCATTCTCTCATATCTACCTGCACCAGAAACTAAAAGCAAACAGAAAATATTTGCTATTAACTCTGTTCTTACTAGACTTCTGCTCTTTGGAACTAGGGACCAGATTTTATTTATTTTGTTAAATCAAAAGCTGGAAACTAGTATGGCATGTTGTTCTAGGGGCAGGTTTTTTTTTTACAAGGGGGAACCAAGGAACTGGTTTTCAAAGCATGTCAATGTAGATAATATCAACAGCTCTGACTTCTCTTCCCAGCCATGAGGGTTAGGTATATATAATAGATCCTGCTCAGAAACAGATTAAACTGAAAACATTAATAGCACTATATAAGTAAGCAAAAGGCAGTTTAAGGAGAGAATTATTATTATTTTTGCTGTTGATTTTAAAGAACAGAGCCCCACTGCTCAACAAGACTCCATAGATAAAATTCTAAGGAGAATTTTTTCAACATGAGAGAAAGAAATCAGAGGGGGAAACCACATCTGAACACAGAGAAGCCCATTCTTTCATCTTTTGCTCCCTGTTATGTAGGTTTAAGTTTAGAATCAATGGTGGTGGATCTCGAGAGTCACATTGGGATGAAAGCAGCAGGTGTATGTAGCAGCAGAAGCCATCACAGTGGGTAGAATATATTCTAAATTACACCACTGTGGGAATTATTCTCCCAGCGTAATATGGGACTTGAACCATTCAGAAAGATGGAGGTTATGAATTCTACAAGACAATCAGACACAATCAGAAAATTAGAGAGAAAGAATAGAATAATGCTTAGGTTGGAAAGATAATGAAGGAGTGCGGGTGACACTTCTGTGAACCTGAAATGTATATTTTTACTGCCATGCAATTTCTTAAACAATGACCTTGATTCTAGCAATACAAAAATGCTCTGATGGAGATCAGTGTGGTTTAATGTGACAAAGCCTTTGAGATTATATATATATATATATAATCCATGCACTATTGTGAATAGAACTTAATTTCCAACTCAGCAAGGGAAATAAAGGGGTTCCTTTATGTTATGGCATAGTAACAGGCATTCTTTTCATTTTTTTCTCATTTGAGCTGCCGTTTCATTGTTATTAACCATAGCTGATCTCTCATCCTCAGGCACTGGTGTTATGCTTCATAGACTGGTAATTTCTTTTTTAAATAATATTTTTTATTACATTTCCATTTTAAGTATTTAAACACATCCATATTTTCTACTTTACTTTTTGCTCATATGAGCCTATCAACTTCCCTCCCTCCCACATCATGTTCATTTTTATATCATAGCATTGATATATCTTCCATTTTACATTTCACTCATTCATCCTATTTCAATTTTTAGATAAATGTAAAAAAGGTAGTAACCATTATCATTACATGTCTCTTTACAACCCTGCTAGTGTTGTTAATTGCTTACAATGCTCCTTCAAATATTGAATAAATTTACTCCAGTCTTGGGAAATCTTGATCACGCTGGGTCAGGCTTTCCCGGTCAGCTTCACCAATTCTGCAAAGTCCATCATCTTTGTCTGACCCTCTTCTTTCGTTGGTATTTCTTGTTGCTTCCATTTTGGGACTAAAACTGCAGGCTGGTAATTTCATGACTTTGCTTTGAGGTTCAGAGTGAGCCATACAAATATCAAAGGTCCCCAAAAATATGATGGGCCAGAATGTGGTAGCACCTTGGTAAATTATTATTATTATTTTTATTATTTCTTTAATTTATATACCGCCCTATACCCAGAGGTCTCAGAATGAATTAACAGAATCTGTGGACATTTAAAACTTTTAAATTTCTGTGGGTGATGTGCAGATATACCTATCCATATCTTCCACTCATCTACCCTTTCTCCCCCACCCTTGGCCCCATGCACACTCACTAAATGTTGGATATCAATCTGTGTGGCAAACAGCCACTCTCAAATGGTTGTGAATGCTCACAATTATCTAGCAAGAAGAGGTTAGGGAATAGCAAGAACAAACCAGGTAAAACTTTTGCCACCATCTTCCTGCCAAATTCAAATAATGAAGCAGATCCTTGAGTCTGTATATGTTAATTCTGCACAAAACAGGATGAGACCATGAATGGGTGTGAGTGAGGAGTAACCCCCAATGATCTTCTAAACTATACTTCAGAGTTGGGAACAACAATATAGGTCTATAAAGTGATTTAAGGGTAAAAGAGAAGAAGGAAGCATTTAGCTGTGAGCTAAATCTATTTGCTCAAGTAAGTTTGCTCACAGAGCAAAGTTTATAAGTTGCTGTGTGTTTTGTCAGTAGTGTCTGAGAAAAAGAGACAGTTCTGTGCTGACATCTCACTTGCCTCGTGTGTTTCTTCTGCTTTTTTTTAAAAAAAATCTGAGGAACTCCCCACCAATATCACTGCATGCTTGCTTGTGGCAGGATTCATTGCGAGTGGTATATTTATAAAGCCATTAAAACAAATGTATCCGCATGAAACCCAAATGAGGAATGTTATTGCTGTCACAAAGACAAAGGACTACACAACCTGATGCTCCCTGTTGGTTGCTTGAATCTAGATGACATTTCAGCAAAAGAAAATGACACCCAGACTTGCATGTCTATAACTCTCCAGCAGTCACTCTTTATGGGTCTGCAAGCAGGGGGCAGGGGGGAAGAATGGGCAAATCCATAAATTTTGGTTTTTCTCATTTACCTTCCCCCCTCCAGTCTTAACATCAGTTGTCTATATTTACACATCAATTTGCATTATATATATTTTTTAAAAAAAGCATCCTCATGAAAATTCAGCAGTATTTTAATGGAAATTTCTCCTAACACACACATTTCGTGTGCAATTTCCCCTAAAAGACATAGTTTCCGATTGAAAGCATAGTATCCTAATAATTACATTTCTCCTAATATAATGCATATGGTATGTTAATTTTACTAAGATATGCATTTTTATGCACACATTCCTTTATTATATGGATTTTTATGCACAGTACTTGGCTGGACTGCAAAATTCAGAGGTGTTGTTATTGTTGTTGTTGTTTATTTATTTATACCCCACCCATCTGGCTGGGCTTCCCCGCCACTCTGGGTGGCTTCCAACAAATAACAAAATACATTAAAATATCACAGATTTAAAACTTCCCTAAACAGGGCTGCCTTTAGGTGTTTTCTAAATGTCAGGTAGTTGTTTATCTCCTTGACCTCCGATGGGAGGGCATTCCACAGGGCAGGCGCCCTGTGAGGAGAAGCAAGAGTGCAAGGATTCTGGGATGAAAATGAATGCATTTTTCTCTAATACTCATGTTGGTATAGTTTAGCCGTATGCTATATGATTACTCCTCCCATGTTTTGTAGCAATTTTATTGTGCTCAAATCCCTTCACTGGAGGTGAGGCTGCAATTAGTGGTTTCAGAGAAGGGATTTTCCTTGGGGCTTGAGCAAGGGACTAGAGCACTTCTGCCGTGATCCCAATAATTACAAAAAATTCCTTCAGTAGCACCTTAAAGACCAACTAAGTTTTTATTTTGGTATGAGCTTTCGTGTGCATGCACACTTCATCAGATACAGTGAAATGTATCTGATGAAGTGTGCATGCACACGAAAGCTCATACCAAAATAAGGTGCTACTGAAGGAATTTTTTTTATTTTACTTCGATCCAGACCAACACGGCTACCTACCTGTACCCAATAATTACATTTTGAAAACCCAGCTGATGCTATTTGAAATATATGGAAGACCAGCTCCTTCTCTACAGAGCTTCTTGGGTGCTCAGATGGACAAAGGGGCCTTCTATTTCTTTTGCCCTCAGAAGCTCAAGGTAGTGGCAGCCCAGGAGAGGACATTTTCTGCAGCAGCCCCTAAATTGTAGAACTGCCTCCCAGTAGAAGTGTTTCTGGCACCTTCAACATACATCTTCTGGATGAAATAGAAGATTCACCTCTTTACCCTGGCTTTTGAGATCCACTTTATTTTTGTGATTATATATTTTTGTGTTGTTGTTGTTGTTGTTGTTGTTGTTGTTGTTGTTGTTTATACCCCACCCATCTGGCTCGGTTTCTCTGGGCGGCTTCCAACAAAATATTAAAATACAAAAGTCTATTAAACATTAAAAGCTTCCCTAAACAGAGCTGCCTTCAGATATCTTCTAAAAGTCTGTAAATTGTTCTCTTTGACATCTGGTGGGAGGGCGTTCCACAGGGTGGGTGCCACTACCGAGAAGGCCCTCTGCCTGGTTCCCTGTAACTTGGCTTCTCACAGTGAGGGAACCGCCAGAGTTGTTCAGCAACAACTCACTCAGTCACCTTGCCCAAGAATGGAAGATTTGAGACTGGGTGATAGTTGGCCATATTGGCCGCATCCAATACACAACAACAACAACAACAACAAAAACAATGGCATTTTTAAAGACCCACATATTAAATGCAAATATGTATTTAGCATCACATGTACTTTGTTTCTGAGCCATGATGAATATGATGAGGAGCTAGGAATTAGAATTAGAATTGACTACTGATTTCCAATACAACTATAAAGTGTGGTGTGTGTGTGTGTGTGTGTGTGTGTGTAAATAACACTACCTATATATTCCAAATAATTATTCACCAGCATATCACCATAATCTGCATCTGCATTCATGCACACACACACAAAAACCTCAGTTCTCCGGGGTGTGTGTCTGTAGAAATGACAACAGGATGCATGTAATCATCATTGGTATTATTTTAAGTTCAAGTTCATTACATAATAGTTTCTAAAAAAAACCTTTGGGGTTTCCATTCCAGGCAGCTCACCTGCATTTATCCCCTTGTGGCCATTTTGAACTGCAGTGAAATTTTTAACAGGATCTCTTGAGGACTAGAAGAACTTATAAAGTTCATTCTTTGCCCACGGGTCCAATTCCATGATCCTCAGAAGGCAGTTGTTAGATAGGCAGCCCCAGTTGTTTTGAGTCCCCAGTGATCCATGTTCCTCCTTCATAGGTCTTTGGGGGGGGGGGGAAATAATTGTCAACGAGTGATAAATTTCCTTTCATGGAGCTTTACTGCAGGGCTTAAGGTCCTTCTCTTAGAGCCAGTCAATTATAAATCGCATGCAATTTCTGGCAAAATTTAGGGCACTTGGGTTCATTCGTTTAATGAACAATGGCTTTGGCTTTTATTCACGAAGTAAATAGTTACCCTTCCATGTGTAAAAAAAAAGAATGTAGAAAGTAAACATCTCTTGTTGATCTCCTCTCCTTCATTATCTCTTCTTGGGTGAGGCATGTTTTCATTTGTCTGACAATAGCTGAGATATTTGTGAACATTTCCATTGCACTTTTCTTGTCGGCAAGCTCACGACAATCATGTTTCGTTTCGTTTTCCACTGCCTGATCCATTGCCATTCAGAGCTATGGAACAGCATGTCATTGGGGGCAGAAATGAGGCTCATGGTATCAGCAGGTCTGAGGATTGCTCAACTGTGTGGTGTTCTAAAGAAATTTCTAGAAGCAAGCTGAATTTTCATTAGTCTTGATCATTGTGCCAGAATTTGCAGGTTCAGGCAAACAAACTGTACTAAGCAAACTGTAAGGCAATAGAAACTGTACTAAGCAAACTGTTAAGGCAATGGAAAGTACGGTATCTATCTGCTTTTCATCCAAGTTTTTGACACTAAACATCCCTCACGCAGAGCTGTGGGGGGGGCATCAATTACTGATTTTTAAAACTCCAGGAAACTTCCCAGAGTAAGCAAACATTGCCTCCTCAAACTGAGAGGTGTGAGTTGTGGATTCCGTTGTGTTCAAGCTTTGCCGCATATCAATATTGCATGGTCACCACGCATGCTGAGTCCTTATTGGGTTATTGAACTACTCCAAGCTTGCTGATACCTCCCTCTTATGCATGGATAGACATAGGACCAGCTCACTCATAGAATTGTTATTGTTATATATAGGGCAATGACAAATATTGTACTGCACAGTGCTCTTCTTCAGGATTCGCCATGCCATTCCTTCTTTCCACCCAGTTTCCTATCACCTCAGTCAGTCAGCTTTCAATGCCTAGTGAGCACTGAACTGTTTGTGGCTGCTTAAGGACTGGACTTACTGTCATGGGCGTAGGCAGGGGGGCAGGAGGGGGCAATTGCCCCCCCCTGAAGCAAAGGCTGAGGGGCGCAGCAGTGTGGCAGCCCCAGGCTCCCGCTCCCGGCGCGAAGCTCCAGAGTCGCGCCGGGAACGCGAGCCTGTGGCTGCGTCCTCCACGCCTCCCAGGTCTTCGGAGGAGGCGGCCCCAGGCTCCCGCTCCCAACGCGAGCCTGGGGCCGCCTCCTCGGAAGACCTGGGAGGCGCAGGCCACGTGGCCCCACCCACATTTCCGCTGTGCCCCCTCCCCTCCCGCCCCTTGCCCCCTTGCCCCCCCTAATTTTGATCCTGGCTACACCCCTGCTTACTGTTACACTCATTCCTATCCTAAGTCATGCAATCACTACCCAAGTTGGTTTTGACATGGAATGTAGACGAGCAATATGGGATCTTCACATGTTAAGCTGGCAGGCTCATATTGGCATAAGGACTGGCACTTGGATAACTGATTTTGTTGCTAATATATATAAGGAGATGCAGGCTAAGCATATCTGAATTACTTGCTTACATTGTAATAATAATTTCTACTGGCATAATCTTCCCTGTGCACCAAAGCAGCTATGCTTGTTTCTAGGTCTAGACTGAAAGAATTGCTCTTTTAACCAGTTATTACATTGGAGAATGGATGGGCAGCTGGCAGCATGCAGTCCCTGAGAGTATTTCTGATAATAGGCTGCAGTATGTTAGCTGACTTGTAAAAGGAAAGCATTTATGCCCCCATAAGACTGGGGATATGTGTTCTATGTGTTATCATCTTTCTGCATATGTGGAGTCTCAACATGACTGGAGATGCAGTAAGATTATCACCATTCCATGCCACAGTAGACCAACTTATTTTCCTTATGGACATTGCCACTTCTTCTTTAATCTTCCAAGCAACTCACTGGCTTTCCACTGGCTGTCTTTTCCTTTGCATGTAACACTCTTCAACTTATATAAAATTAAAACATGCTGTCTCTTAAGGGGTGAAACAGACCACCTGCAGGCTTACAACCTAACACTCTGTAACTCTGGGGTGTTTGTTCTTATTTATTCACTGATCTCATCCTTGATGATATGCCACATACATTTCCCTGTAGGATTGTTTCAAAATGATTAAGCAGTATCTCCAGTGCTACACCCAGACTTTCACCTTCTTTCTGTTCTGCTAAATTATCTGTAACCATCATTAGCAAGTTACTTTAGGACAAGATTTCTCTCTCCCTCCCTCCCTCCCTCCCTCTCTCTCTCTCTTATGTACATGAATACATTGGAAAAGAAATTTCTTTGTTTTTAATTTGACCTTCAATTGAATATTTCGGCAATGGAGAAGTAGAGCTGTGTGTCATCAGCAAATTGGGGACACTTTGCACTTTGGCTTTTGCCAGGCAGGATGGCCAAGGGTCAAAAGAACAAGAAATTCATTGCATCATTGCAAGAGTCCTATCCACATGTGTGGCTGGGGCCCAGAGTGCTTGGGGCAACTCATTCAGATGGGTGGGGTACAAATAATAAATTATAATGATGGTGTGGAGGAGGACAGATAAACTGAAACTGACCCCAAAGAGCATGGGAAGGCACTGCAATGGACACTTTAGCTGGAACTGCAATTACAGTGACATCCAATGGCCTATAAAACTGAGTGACTTTAACCACAAAATGCCATGCAATTTGATCACAGCATGCTGGCAAGTGCTCCAGTACTTCTGGTACAACCAGCCTCTGGAGCACCTCAGGCAACTCTGTTGGATGGTTATTTGAGGATGCAATGGAGATGACCAAGTAATTCTTCATCACCTTCACTGCTGCTTGGTAGGCAGAGTTATGTGACCTAATGCACATTTGATTAGCACTGGAGCAAATTTTCCACTTCATTGCCTGCAGCTCCTCGGTGAACTGAGGAACAGGATTGAGCTTTAGAACAGACCCTCAGGAACTATTCAGGCCAAGAGACATTGGCTGAAGAATCTGGAATATGCAATGCCTGTATCTTCACATGTTTGCTGAAGGGCATGGATGAAGGATGGAACAAAAGGGATCAGATTCTTCAGCACATCTAATTCACATGGGATTCACAAGAATAAGAATTATTCAGTGCTAGCTAGACATGGAACATGGTATCTCTGGAGGTTCAAAACCCAATGGGTTGCTGTTAGCATGGTTTCAGGAAACTTTTTTGTTTTTTTAACTCATCAAACATGTTTCTGGTTCAGCTTGTTCAGGAAGGCTGGAGATCTTGCTTCAAAAATGAAGCAGTTCAGACTGGCAGCTGATGTAGAAGCTGGAGGCTCCATTTTAAGCACTGTAAAAGTCCAGTCTTTCTAAAGTATAATTATGGTTCCATAAATGTAGAAAAAAACGTACAATCTATAGAATGAACCAATATGTCACAATTGTCCATATCTGATGGCTGAAACTGATTATTTATTTTTATATGTATTTTTACTACCCGTCCTTGACTGGCAGGTCCCAGGGCAGGCTATAATAATTCAAACAGTTCAACAGATCAGCCACACAAATATGGTGGATCCTAAAACCTACATCTCAGGCCAGGGTAAGGATCTTGTGGTCTCCAGTTGTTTGGGCTACAGTTCCCATCATCCCTGACCACTGGTCCTGCTAGCTAGGGATGATGGGAGTTGCAGTCCAAGAACAGCTGGAGACCCAAGCCTAGTAGTAACAAGCATACTAGCAGTGTTGGGGACATGAAAAATCAGAAAGGGTGACAGCTGCAATATCACAATTTTTTTTCTGTTGGAAGAAAATCTCATTTATTTCAAGGAAGTGGTTTCTGAGTAAAACAAACAAAACTGGCCACTTGTGTTTTATGCTGTAAAGGCAGCACACTTGAGGAGTGACTTAAGTAGTGTAGACACAAGGAAAGTGCTTTAGCAAATATACCCCAGTATCATTCCCCATCCAGCTTCTCCTGCTTTTTTGCTCATCTGGGAGGTACCCCTCCTGAGTCCCTGCTGGGAGTGTCAACATTCCTTCCTTCAATTGCTTAGCAACAGTGATTAAGTATCCCAAGCAAGGTGCTGGCTGGCAAGTGCCAATGCAACAGAGTTGCTTTCATTTTTTGTGCTTTCTTTAGAAATGTCTGTCTGACTCGACATTTTTTTTTAAAAAAAAACAACAACAACAGGAAAACAGAGCCCCTCCAAATCCCAACATCTGTCAGTGGGTTTGTGTGCATGCATATGTCTTAAGAATAAATGCACTGAAAAAATAGGTAGATAAAATGGATCTGGACTCCCATCTCATATAGTCAACGGAAGATTGATAAACTATGGAAAATGATGCTGTTGGCTTTTTTGTATTTTACCACAGCACGTTTTTTATTTTTGCAATTCTGGGATATATATTTTGTGATATTAATCTGTCTGCTGTTTAGGTATCAGTCTCACCAGTCAGGCAGATCTCTTTTGCATTGCTAGTCCACCAGTAGAGTGAGGGCCTCATTTTAGTTTAATTTATTTATTCATTGCTTTAGGTGCAATGGGTATCACTGCATATAACTGGGCAACAGGGCTAGAGAAACTACTGCCTTTTATGAATATCAGTCCTTGAGAGACATTTGCTTTGGTAGCAAGGTAGAGACATTACCTGCAATGGAAATGCAGCCACACTGCTTATCCTTGATGAGCGTGACTTCAACAGGAACAAAAAAGACTTATCTTTCCTCCACACCAGCACTAAATTTCATCAGCCAGTAACGTCAAAGCAAGGTGCAAGAAACTGCATTTTATGATGCAATGAATGCTGTAATAATTTTTAATCGTTAGAAGACAGACCTTAAATCTCAATGAGCCTGCTATGCCTCGCATGCTTGTCAGTGCTCATCTTTCATATGCAGTGTGGTGGATTAGCTAGAGGGCTTATTCATTATCCCACAAGGCTGAGAACTGAGGCATAGAGTTACCCAGGTGCTCAGCCTTGTGGGTGGTTTATGCATGCCCCTTAAGCATTGCCCAGCATCTGACTGGACCAGGCAAATCAAACACTATAGAGCAGCCTTTATCAATCTAGAGCCTGTGCTCGCTTGGACTGTTGGGAAGTACAATCCAAGACACCTGAAGGACCTGAGCTTGATGACAGATCTTGGTCATTTTGTAGGGATTCCACTGAAGGAGGTGTTTGAAATGCATATTAGCCTAATGCAGACAATATGAAATCTGGATGTACTTTTGCATGGAGATGGGAGTAGCATGGCACTGTTGGGATTCTTGCCCTGTGTTGCAGTCATGGGATTGTTTTATCACATGACGGTGTATGTTTTCATTCCACATAATGGAAAGTGACAGAGAGAGAATGTTTGTATTACTGTGGGACTATTGTCCTTTGTTCTCTCTACTTGTTGTTTGATGAAAAAGAGGAAGGAGCTGAGTCAGAATGCTCCAAGTGTATTATATGTAAATAAAGTAGTTTAGCCTCAATGCTGTGCTGCTGAGTCTGTCACACAAACTGCCAACACTCTGCAGAATCCTGAAGTGTGCTTATGCCTCTCAGAGATATCAGTTGCTGTGATGTTCAGGCTGGAGAAAGCTTTTGAATCTCCCGAATGAACGACCAGGAGGGAGAGAACATGCCAACCGGGCATGACTCTCTGCTGGGTTCCTACTCACGTGTAGGACATTCCTAACAGGCACCTGCTCCCATCATCCACACATTGATCCGGTCTTCTGCATAGGGACGCAGGTGGCGCTGTGGTCTAAACCACTGAGCCTCTTGGGCTTGCCAATCAGAAGGTCGGCAGTTCGAATCCATGTGATGGAGTAAACTCACATTGCTGTTTCCCAGATCCTGCCAACGTAGCTGTTTGAAAGCACACCCGTGCAAGTAGATAAATAGGTACCATTATGGCGGGAAGGTAAATGGTGTTTCCGTGTGCTCTGGTTTCTGTCAAGGTGTCCCGTTGCGCCAGAAGCGGTTTAGTCATGCTGGCCACATGACCCAAAAGCTGTCTGTGGACAAATGCCAGCTTCCTCGGCCTGAAAGCGAAATGAGCACCGCACCCCATAGTTGCCTTTGACTAGACTTAACATCCAAGGGTCCTTTACCTTTACCTACGGGGAATATGAACGCAGAAGATCTGAAAGAGATTTGATGGTACACTCCTGCTCCACACTCCATGCACTGCCATGTTGTCTTGACAAAGCTCCAGTGTTCATTGACAGGACCAGTCAACCAGGGGCATAGCGCCCTCTGCCAATGACCGGGGCGAGTGTGCACATGTGCACCAGGCGTGTGTGTGTGTGTGTGTGTGTGCACCTTCGCCCAGCCTCCGCTGCTGGGCGGGTGTGGGGCACAGAAGATGCACTGCACCCTTTGTGCTTCCAAGTCCTTGCTGCTGCCAGGCAGGCACCCACATTCCAGATCTCTGTGGGAGGGGGGCATGCCTGGTTCACACTGTCCCCCCCAATGTGAGCCTGGGGCAATGACCCCCCTGGCCGCCACCACACAACACCACTGCAGTCAACTCCTTTCCAAATCCAGGATTTGACAGCAAAATTATAATAACATACTTCCCTGAGATACAAGCTTTTCTCTGGGAGGGACGAGTACATTCTTTTTAATGCAGTTGACAGATTGTTATATTTGACCTGACCCCCTCAAAATGTATTGTTTTCATTATATTTCAATTTCATTTAAAACAAAGTTGCCGTTGGAAAATCTTTTCCTTGGCTGTCTTGTTTTTCTTAAGCCTAGGAAGAAGACCTATGATATAGATGTCTGGAGGGGGGATTTTTAAAGGCAAACAATGACACTTAGGTTTCTTTGCTAAAAGGCACATCTGTCAAAATTATAGTTCATTGCACCATTTAAAGGACCACTCAGTTTCCCTCCTGATGAAAACCCACTTTTCCTATGGTACACGCTGATGCTCTAATCAACCTGCTCACTGAATTCAATGGCTTGGCAATAATGGATTCAGCTCTGCCTTCTGGCATAGTATTTACTTTTTGCTCAAGAGATGCATGCACTTGTAAAAGGAAATAACTGAAACCTTTAATAAAAAGATGTAGACACTCTCTAGCCAAACTTAGATTCATGATATCAGTGGGAGAATAAAAACACATGCTTACGTTTCTCCTATTTAATCCAAAGTAATTTAACACAGTTAAACACAGAACTGATTGTGCCCTTGTTTCTCTCCCCCTGCAAATCCATTGTGTTCCATCAAATAATATAGATGGCAAGTCCTAGAACAGGGAAAACAGGAAATTTGTACAGTATAGAATCTCAGCCTCCTGCATATTAGAGATCCGACATTCCCTGCATGCCTTCAAAATTTTCAGTGCATTAGCTATCAGCTTAATATATGCACATAAGGAATTTCAGCATTCAAAATGTGTAGGATTTCCAGGTCCACCACCAAACGAATGTAGTTAATAGAGTTTTGACAACAATTATTCCTCATAGAATTCAAGTGACAGCCTTGCGGTGCAATTGAGATACAAGCTGATCTCAAAATCTTTATACAGATTTAATGTTTCTGTCATTGACTAAGAGATCAATATCCTTTCTCCTAAATGTGCTTCTGCAAAAAAATATTACTTAACATTACATGTCATTGCACATCACAATTAGACTGGGGAAGTACTTACAAATATATGAAGAGGGATAGGTTGAGAAGCCAAATTATACAATAGGGACTATTGAATGTCGCTCATTCGAGTGGCCAGAATGCATGCCCATTTGTAATGATTTCATGAGCTTTTGTGTTAAATTACTAAACAACATCCAAGCAAAACCAAGCAACTGTGGAAAAATAACAGCAATATGGACAGATTTGGAAGTGAAAATCCTAGATGGTTGATATATAGTACTTTTGGGGGGGGTGGGGTGGAGAAGGAAATAAGCTCAAAAGAACTGAGGATGATTGCTGCTGACCTTTTACTACTTGTTATGAGTCTGACCAAGCTGCGGGAGGCAGTGGAAGACAGGAGTGCCTGGCGTGCTCTGGTCCATTGGGTCACAAAGAGTCGGACATGACTAAACGACTAAACAACAACAATGCCAGTTTTCACTGTCTCACATGGCTATCATTTGTCAGAAGCTGCTTGATGCTGAGTGAGACCATTGGTCGGCCTAGATTTTTTTTTAAAAAAATACATTTTTATGAATGAATATTAAATCAATGCAATTTATCAGTACTACAATGCATTCCCCCCCCTTTTCCTCCTTCTCTCCTACCCCCTCCCCCTCCCCAGACTTCCTTCAGCTCCCGTCTGATTCATTCTTCCTTTTTGTTTCTGCATGTTATACAATTGTACACATCATTCCCCTAATGTTCACATTCTTCTAATATAAAAAAAAATGTGCATGTTTATTCAAAACCTGCCAATGAATGTAAGTCTCTTTACTGTTTTTTTCAAATTATTTGTAAATTGTTCCCATTCTTCCTTGAATTCGCAATTGTCCTTTTCACGTAGTTTGTATGTTAATTTTGCCAGTTCCACATAATTCATCAATTTCTCTTGCCATTGTTCTTTCGTTGGTATTTCTTCCTTCTTCCACCCTTGTGCTAGCAATACTCTTGCCGCAGTGGTGGCATAAATAAATAAGTTCTTCATTTTCTTCGGCAGATCTTGTCCTAAAATTCATTATAAATCATTTCTCAGTATTTTTAAACTTCTCTACATTCCCACCACATATGATAAAAGGTCCCTTCTTTTTCTTTACATTTCCAACATATATTTGACCCAGTTTTATACATTTTAACCATTTTAACTGGTGTAATATACCATCTGTACATCTTTTTCATATAGTTTTCTTTCAACAAAGAAGTCTGTGAATTTCAGATTTACTTTCCATAACTTTTTCCAATCATCAAATTGTATATTGTGTCCAAAGTCTTGTGCCCATTTAATCATAACTGATTTAACCTCCTCATCTTTTGCTTCCCATTCTAACAAAATGCTATAAGCCTTCTTCAAGAGCTTTCCATCCTCTTCTATAACCTCTTTTTGGAATCTGGAGATTGTATAACTAAACCCTTTTTTGTTGTCTTCCTTATACGTCTCATTTAATTGTCTGTAATGTAATCATAGCCTTTTATTTCACCGTATTCTTTCAATTTCCATTTGCCTCCTTGATCTCTCAATAACTCTCTATATGTAGGCCACTTTTCCTTTTTACCAAGCGGTTTGAGCAGCGAAGCTTCAATTGGTGATAACCACCAAGGTGTTTTTAAAAACTTCCCTGAACAGGGCTTCCTTCAGATGTTTTCTAAAAGTTGTGTAATTCTTTATCTTCCTGACATCTGATGGGAGGGCATTCCCACTTTGAATCCAAAAAGAAAATAAATCTGGAATAATTTCACAAAATGAAAAGAAAGCTGCCCCAAACCCATATTTTCGACAGAGAGAGAGAGAGAGAGAGAGAGAGAGAGAGAGAGAGAGAGAGAGAATGCACCTTCACATATCAGACTGTAATGGAACTAGAACTGGATATCGCTCAAAATACGTAGGGCCCTTTAGCATCATTTATGACAATAAATCTGTCTTTAGAGCCAGTTATGGACTGTTGATTTTATGCCATGTGTTTCTTGACTGCAGCACTCTTGCTGAACTAATGCCTTTTAAAAACCACACTTTGTTTGCATTCATCAGCAATGAAGAATTATCAGAGGAGCTATAGCTCAGGAGCAGAACAATACTCTGTGTGCAGGTCTCGCTTTCAATCCCCAGCATTTCTAGCTAAGGTTGGAAAAGACTTGTCTGAACCCCAATGAGCTCCTGCCAATCAGTGTAATCAAGAGTAGCCATCTAGATGTTGCTGTACTTCAGCTCCCATCATCCCTCACAGATGGTCATACAGACTGCGGCGGGGAGGGGGTTAACATCAGTAACATCGGGACGGCATCACCTAGAATAGACAATGCTGGATTGGATGGACCTGAGTCAGTATAAAGCATCTCCTGATGCTCTTAAGGGCATCTCAAACCTGACTCCTACCAAGAGGATGAGATGGGGATAACGTAAGAAAAGTCCAGCACAGGACATACAACAGTACCACCCATTTTTCTTAAGATTAGTGAGCAAACTTCATCCAGCATCCTGATTGGATGTTTTCTTCCCAATTGTCAATGATACTTTAATATGCCTTCTATAATATGGGTAGTTTAGTTTTGCCTTTGTCTTCATTTGTCCTGATGAATTCTGCATGTTCTCTTCAACCAGATCCCAGGCAACTCTGCTTGTGCTAGAATGTCATGTTTTATAATACATGTGCTCACCATAATTAAGGAATTGTATCCATGTATGGTCAGCTAGAAATTACTGTTTTGCTCTCTGTGTGTGTGTGTGTGTGTGCGCGCGCACACACAATGTATGTATTATTCCTACTTGCTTATCTTGAGTCCTTTAACAAATACAGTGGTCCCTTGACTTACGAATTTCTCGACATCCGTAGGTTTCGACTTACAAACGGGACAAATGGCCGCACACTTTACGAATTTTTCTACATCCGAACAGAAACCGTGGGCGGCTTTAAATGCAGGTTTTTTTGACTTACGAATTTTTACATGCGGTTTTTTGACTTACGAATTTATCCGAATATTTTTTTTTTCCTATGGGAAGCCGCGTTTCAACTTCCGAACTTTTTGACCTACGAATGTGCATTCGGAACGGATTAAGTTCGTAAGTCGAGGGACCACTGTACTTGAATTAGATGCCCGAAGTTGACTGGAGAGCTCATGGTTTGTCGTCTTTTGTCTAACACTACCTGAGAATGAAAAGGAGATGATAGCTCAATTGTAAGAACATCAGACTCCCTGCTGCATTGTCACGAGACTGAAAGGTTTGTTGTGGTTTCCTCCAAACCATTCTCTCCTGCCCCCCAATTTGTCCTTAGAAACACCCCAAATACCTATTTTCCTGAGTCCAAGGAAAGGCTGGTGTTTGGAGATATTGTGTGCAGAAATCTGTGGCAGTACATACCACATGTTGAGCAATACATGCCACATGCATTGGAATACATATCCAAATGCATACTGAAGTAAACAGCATGTGCTGAACATAAAATTTGTGTCAGAATTTTGCTGGGGAAAAGAGGAAAGTAGTGCATCTGCTGAAGATTTAGAAACAGATTGGGGGGAAATCTGTAAATCCATAGTTTTCACAGATGAATTTATATCATACACTCAACCCTTTAAACTTATTTTACAATTTCATTAATAGCTGCTTTTAAGGGAACAAAATCCTATCAGAGTAGGGCAACTCTAAATCTACAGGGAATTAAAAATAGACTTTGTTTTTAGAACTCCACTTAAACTTTAGCCTTCCTTAAATACGTTATCCATAATTAATCTTTCAGAATGAGAAAATCTTAAGTGTGAATGGATAACCCCAGCTCCCGGCACTCAGACTCTCATGGTTACCTTATTAGAACATTCTGTTGTTATTAATAATCACACTATTGTCAGAGTCCCTTACTCAAAGCTATTATTACCTTATAATACAAAATTGTTGACAATCATAATAATAACAAAATGCACCTAAGACTGGAAACCAATTTAGGACTGTCCAACCTCTAGCCAGATGATTAATTAATTCATTCTTTTTTAATAAATCCACACTTTACCAAAACCTCCATAGAGATCCCTTTGAGAGATATTAACGAAAGTATAGCAGCTTATGCAGCCATATGTTTCCAGCAGAGTATTGTTGCTTTAAAAAAAACAAAAAAGAGATAATTTTCACTTTAAAAACAGAACAAAAAAAGTAGATAATCATTTTCGACCCAATCAATGAAATTACCCTAGCAATGAGGCCTTCTTTCACAGTGCTCATTGCATCTGCAAGCTGTGAAGGAAATCTTCTTATTACTTTCCTGTGGTTTTTAATAAAGCTTGCCTGTATTGTTTAGGATCCCCCCCTTTCATTCTTTTCAGGACGTGAGGTGCAGGGTGGGTCAGAAACAAACAAAGGTGTGTCAAATCCTTTGGCAGTCTAGGCTGCAGGCACTGATGTTGTCTTATAATGCACATCCTCACAATGTGTGGCTGCAAATACTTGCATGAGCTAATGAGCATAGGAACGGCTGGAGATAGCTGTCCATCCCCCTTTGAACACCCCCTCACCTCCTTCCCTTACATCCCCCCCCCCCCCCCCCGGTTGTTTCTGCTGCTTTCAGTTCAACAAATCATTTACATCTCCCTCCCTCTGCTTTCAGGGAACCTTTGCTTCTTCCTTATCTCTCACCTTCAAGGGCTCTGCACCCATCTGTGCATGGCAGATATAGCCACTTGGATTAGCAGGGGATGTGGTCTAGCATTTAGAAGGGGAGGAAGTCGAAACCATGCTTCCTGCATTTGCACTTAGCTTTTCTACGCTTTTCTGGAGTAAATCAAGCAGGCTCAATTTCTGTCTGGAAATACTTGGCAAGGGAGGCCTGCCTGTTCAGGCCCAAGGACCATACATATGTGGGAAAATAAAAAAAAAATTGCAAGAGCTGCAGCTAAAGGCCCTGTCACACATTATGTCCCCCCCCCAAATTTCCTGTGGAAATGTGATGTGCAAGGGCTGCACAAATAAAGGTGCCTAATAGCAATATGAAGGGAAAGAAAGCTCTCGTTTTCCAGAGCTTCCCCAAGCTGATGCCTCAGAGGGCAGGAATAACATTCAAAATGGCCTCAGGTGAATGGAAAACTGGTCCAAAAGAAAGCTCCACAGAGACAAAATACTGTACTTAGACAATAAAATAAATGAAATGCACATATATGGGATCAGAAATCACTGGGTTGAGTTTAGTACATGTGGAAAAGGCAGGGCCAGCCCAGGAGATTTTGTTGCCCTAGGCAAAACTGAAAATGCTGGCTCCCACCCACTGTGTGCGCACCCCACCCCCCACCCCCACCCCACAGCCTGAGGTAGTCTGGGGTATGAAAGGAGATGGGCAGGGGGCAGGTGGATCCGCTACTGGTGGGCAAATCCACCATCTGGGTCAGAAGTTCCACCATCTGCACGCTGAGAACAAGGCTGGCTAGAAAGGAGGACCATGGAGAGATGATGGAGGGCCCACATATATGGCCCATTTCCCCTAAGTGCTTAGTGGACAAGAGGACGACGGGAGGCTCCTTTAAATGTGTAGATGCAGAACACCAAGATCAGCCCCCGCTATCCTATGGAAAGGCAGAAGTAAATCAGGCGGCGACATCCCCGAGTGCATGGATTGACTATCTCAAGCTCTCCACCAATGAAATGACTCTTCCACCATCTGCCTTGCCCCACCTCATGGGCAAGCTGGCCCTGGGAAAAGATTTTGGGCTTATAGTCAATCACAAGCTGAAAATGAGTCACTAATATGATGCAGCCTCAAAAGTCGCTAATGCAATTTCAGGTTGCATTGCTAGAACTACGGTTTCCAAGTCACAGCATAATTAGAGGAATTCAATATTGTGATAAAATATTCTTTCAGCACAAGCATTTCCTGTTTGCCCAGTAAAATGACTTCACCTTTCTTCTCCCAATGCATTGTTCTGGAGAGTTCTCCCAACCTCTCGGAGCTGACTAAAGGTATGGGGTGCCGGTGGGGTGGGGGAAGGAAAGAGGGGATTGCAATATTGCATCAATAGGAGCCCTTGAATTGATGCTTTTGAATTATGGTGCTGGAGGAGACTCTTGAGAGTCCCATGGACTGCAAGAAGATCAAACCTATCCATTCTGAAGGAAATCAGCCCTGAGTGCTCACTGGAAGGACAGATCGTGAAGCTGAGGCTCCAATACTTTGGCCACCTCATGAGAAGAGAAGACTCCCTGGAAAAGACCCTGATGTTGGGAAAGATTGAGGGCACTAGGAGAAGGGGATGACAGAGGATGAGATGGTTGGACAGTGTTCTTGAAGCTACGAACATGAGTTTGACCAAACTGCGGGAGGCAGTGGAAGATAGGAGTGCCTGGCGTGCTCTGGTCCATGGGGTCACGAAGAGTCGGACACGACTAAACGACTAAACAACAACAACAACAGGAGCCCTTGTGCTGACTCCCACTGGCAGAAATACTTCACTGAATCTGACTGATCATTTTACTGTGCACTCATCAGACCTCATCTGGAATTCTCTGTCCAGTTCTGGGCACAACGTTTTACAAATTATATAGACAAACTAGAATGAGTTCACAAGACAGCAACAAGAATGATCACTGGTATGGGAAACAAGTCCTATGATGAAAGGTGGAAGAGACTGGGTTTGTTTAGCCTAGAGAAAGAAAGACTGGAGGGGTGGGAGACATGATACCATGCTTCAAATACCCAAAGGACTTTCACACAGAAGTCATCAGGATTAGATCTAAAGATCTGAAGCTACAGGAGGATAGATTTTCATTGGATGCTAGGAGGAATGCTTCAGCAGATTGAGCAAAGGAGACTAATAATGGGTCCAATGGTCAAGTAGGTGTTTACTGCATGTGTTGTAGAGGGAAATGAGAAGATGGGGCTTGTCAACCTGGGAAAGTAGCCCATCCAGGAGAAAAAAAACTTGGACCCCAAACTTCTGCTGACTTCTGTTGCCTTCGTGAGAAAGGCTACAGGAGCAAACACCAAGGAAAAATCCTTACCAGCTGCCTTGCATCTTTGGGAGAAGAAAAGGCTAAGAAGTCCCTAAGACGGTTGGATGAGATATTGTATGCCTCCTTCCAGCAACTCCTATAGCCAAACTTGTGCCAAACGTATCACCCTGCTTTCCTTTGGCCACATCAGCAAGGTTGAGAGTGGGGTCTTGTCATCTGGGCAACTCAGGACCTCCATACACACTGCCCAGGCTTGCACCCCAGAGAGGTCACTTCAGGCGCTGTGATTCTTCAGGGCTTTGACTTCACCCCTGGAGGCACACTCCACTGTCTCCAATTTGACAATTGCTCCAATTAGCTGGAGGGCTTGCGTACTCTCCTTCCCTGGAGGCTTCACACAGTGTCTGGACAACAGCTATTGTGAATGCCGTAACTTTGGACTTCCTGCATTCAGCATTAAGCCTAACAGACCCTCTCCAAGGCTATTAGTCTATGCATCTTTGCTTCTATGCTTTGGGGATTTTCAACACTTACATCTATTCTATTCTTCTGTATTATTGCTTAGATACTTCTTCTGACCTATGGTTTCATTTCCATGCTGTTTATGAGGTGCATGACTTTACTCTCATTCCCCTCAAAGAATGGATCAACAGGTAATCAGGGTTAGTGCAGCAAACTCACATCAGCCAGTCTCTGGAAATGGGAAATGTGATAGACTGCACTGGTATTTGATCCCATTGACATTTAGGTGGTGTTGTGTTATACTGCCCATCCAGCCAGCCATTTTTTGCTAGTATAAGGTAGGGATGGGGGAGAAATTTGATTCCGTTCCCATTCCATGGTGAATTTATCAAATTTGTACATTCTGAAACATTGTCAGAACCCAAAACACAACCATCACGTTTATCCAAATTTTGCAATGCAGTTCTCCAACCAATGTTTATTAGAATACATAAATTACTACTATTATTATTATCTATTACATTTGTATACTGCCCTATACCCGCAGGTTCCATTAAAGTGTGCATAAAAATGAATATATTGGGGGAAATTACATGCAAAAAAATGCATTATATAAGGAGGAATTGCTTGCAAAGCATGCACATTAGTCAAAACTACACACATACCAAAATAAAAATTGGAGAAATTTGCACTAAAATGCTGAATAACTTTCATGAAGATAAAGAAATAGGGCAAATGATTGGGAAATTGAGAAAGTAAGAAAATCAAAATGTTCAAATCCTTCTACCTTTAGTTAACTGGCTGCCTTGAAGGCCAGTTAGGAGTGTTTGGCTCCTTTCCCTGACTGGGAAAGCTTCCACCTCCCGCCCCATGTACTCTGCAGTTTTGATGAATTGAGTGATGTTTCACGAGTAGAACTTGACAGATTTATACTGTACTGACAATTTAGAGCTGTGCTGATAAATTTCATCTGTGGTTCCATCAGCCATTTTCAGTGAGGGAGAAATTGCCCCTGAACATGGGAGAGAGGAGATAGAATGTTGAGGGACTTAAGAGAGAGGATTTGGCACTTAACTTAAACCAAAATTACAAGGGGTCTGTGGATGTTCTTAAATCTTAAATCTGTTGATGTTCTTAAATCTAAAAATAAAAAAAAATCCTTGTGATGCAGCCCTGCGCTCCATAGCCTTGTCAGCTTTCCTCTCTTCCTGGAATGCCCACAGGACATTGTGCCATCTTGGCAAAATGCCCTCCCATAGATATTCCAGAAAGTGGCATAAGCAGGAAAGCTGGGAAGATTCTGCGTAAAGCACTTTGAACTGCATTGTGGATATTCCAGGAAGTGGAGAAAATTGGGAAATCTGGGAGAACCCCCCCCCCCCCGTGTGTGCAGTACTTGTAGTGGGGATTTTTTATTATTAAAAAAAAGTTTGAAAGTTAGTTCTTTTCATGTGTTCATGGAGGACAGAATTCATGAGTGGGATTCATGCAGCACAGTTTAGAACTAGCATGTGCAGTACAAGTAAGGGGGGTGGGAAATTAGGACATTCGTAAGCAATCCATCATAGCAATGAAGGGAGACTAACCCAATTCACTACTCATCCTTTTCAGAGGTATCACCCCGGAATATTGGTGGCCTCATGGTCTCCAAAGACTCACTGGCTGGGGGGCTGATGATGCTCCCAGAAGTCTAGTTTGGGCACAATTTTAGGTAGGTCAGCAGGCAACCTTAAAGGTAACATTCAGTACTGAGAACATGGGAAGAAGCTTAGTTAGAGTATGTCAGTTAACTAATACAGCTTTGACCATTATTATAATGTATACCATTTATCTCATGTCTCATTTGACATGTGGCCTCCCCGGGAAACTCCATCGCGTACAGCAGCTTTTCTTAACCTGGGGGGCTCCAGAGGTTTTAGACTTCAAGCTCCAGTCATCATGGCCACTGGCCAGGGATGATGGGATTGTAGTCCAACACACCTGGCGGGCACCATGTTGGGGAAGGCTGATGCATAGTGATAGCTATAGAAATTTACAATCAATTTTGACATGATTTGGAGTGATGTATATCTGTTTTAATTTTGATTTTGTCAAAGTCCACATTCACACCAAACGTTTAAAGCGTGATGATACCACTTTAAACAGCCGTGGCTTCTCTCAAAGATTTCTGGGAACTGTAGTTTGTTAAGGGTGCTGAGCGTTGATAGGAACCCCCAAATCCCCCCTCCCCGAGCTACAGTTTCCAGAGCTACCTGGAGAAAAGGATTGGTTGTTTAAGCACTCTGAGAATTGTAGTTCCAGGAGGGAAACGGGCCTCCTAACATCTCCTCAGCAAACTTTGACAAACTGCATTTCCCATGATTGTTTGTGGGAAGCCATGACTGCTCAAGTGGTATCATAGTACTTTAAAATTATGGTGTGAATGTGGCCTGAAACCCTTTTACAAATTTCACTCTACAGCCATATTATTATTATTATTATTATTATTATTATTATTATTATTATTAATAATCCTGAATTGTAGCCCTAAATCTCCCCACTTTCCACTCCCTGCTGTCACAAACAGACCTTGATTCTGCAACACAAATCTCAGATTGTAATTTATAACAAAATCAATGCTCTGGCTGGCCAGGTACAGCAACATTCAATAGAACCACTCATATTGCAACAGTTAAGTGCATGCTCAATTACTACTAATTGAGCAGTAATTCTTATTCTCGCTCATCTTTAATCTAGCAATGATAATTCAAATAATGCTTAGAACTTGGCATACTCCAGACGCTTTTGAAACGTTAATTAATTATTACTTCAGCCTGCCCTGGCAATTTTCATTTGTGTGTCACATCAGGTCCTGATTGCAAATTAAAATCCATTCCCAGTTATTGATGACAAATCTAGTAATTAACCAGGATCTAACTGTTCTGAAGAGCCAGATCTTAGGACAAGAGGCCTGCAATCTACAGAGGAAATAACTGTGTTTTGATTACGGTTGTTAATATTCTTCATATACCTTGCCAAAGTCCAAACATCCAGCCCAGCGCACAGGAAAATCCATTTTCATAAGACTTTGCTTAAGGAAAGCCACAAACGGTAACACGCTCTATTAGAATCTATGTGCTGTATCATTGCACATTATGGATAAACTTTATACAATTTTTCACCTAATGTTTGAAGGAGGGGAGGTGTCATAAAACGGGAATAGAAATACTGGAATGGCTATAATCTCTTTAGATCCTTTATGTACTTCATTTACGAAAAATAATAAAAGCTATAATAAAATATTTACCAGAGCTTTGCCAGTCTCAAACAGCACAAATTGAATTGCAGCGTGTCTTGCTTCAGGAATAAGCTGGTTTGATTTAACCATAAGATAAGCTGGAAACTAAAGTCAGCTTTCTTAATACACCCAGGCATGAATGGTTTTCAAAATTCAGAAGTTTAAAATTATTTTTCATTCCAAATAGGGGATAGTTTTTTCAACATTCTCTTAACTGCAAAACTTTATACACACACACAGAGAGAGAGAGAGAGAGAGAGAGAGAGAGAGAGAGAGAGAGAGAGAGAGAGAGAGAGAGAGAGAGAGAGACGGTAGGATTTTTCAAGCATGCCTCAAACGAAAAGGCTTTGTTACAGCCTTCCAAAGTTGAAAAAAAACCTCACAACTTAAACAATATCACAGTTTTCCTCGAGATTAATTACTAGGAGTAAATACCACACCCTAAACCAGGCACCCCCAAACTTCGGACCTCCAGATGTTTTGGACTACAATTCCCATCTCCCCCGACCACTGGTCCTGTTAGCTAGGGATCATGGGAGTTGTAGGCCAAAACATCTGGAGGGCCGCAGTTTGGGGATGCCTGCCCTAAACCCATCTTCCCAATCCCTGTGAATCACCTTGAAAGACTATACATGAGTAGGGGTAGTTGTTTCTTTTTTTAATTAGATTTTAATGTGAACCTATCTAATATGCACTTCCCAAAACAATCTACAAACTGAGACACAGCTATCTTTAGAAATTCAACTTAGAAATTCGCTTCTCCAGCTTTTGCAATGCAGTTTTTCAATCAAAAAAACCATGCATAAAAATCAGTAAGTTAGGGGAAAGTGTGCATACAGAAATGCTTATGTCCATGAAAATAGTCCACAAAAATAATATGTACATGCAAATATATACATGGCAAAAGAAGTGACAATTTTTGGTGTGGCCTTCTTTTTAAAAAATAAATAGGAAACTGATGTGGAAATGGGGTGAACGAACTTGAATGGTAAAATGAGAAACCCAAATTGGCCAATTCATCCATCCCTACCTATCTCAGGTTTCTTTCTGACCACACAGGTTGTTGGGAAAGAGGACACATTACTAGATAATATCAAGTCATTCTTAGTTTTCCACACGTTTTGTGAGACTTGAGACAGTACCTTGAGTGACAAATGTCTCCATGACACATAACAAATCTAGTAACAGCTTCCCTTTGCCCTCTCCTTGTACACCCTGCACAACTGAACCAGAGGGCAAGAGGAGCTGGCTTTACATGAAACTTCTAATCTAGTAGCCATCACTTAAAGTAGCTGCATAAACAGCTGGCACTACAGAAACCTGGTCCACTTTATAAGAAGGAATTGCTGATTTAAAGCACAGTTGTATGTAAGGAGTGGCAATCAGCAGGGGATAAATGTAAAAGTCTGAAAGCTGTAAATCCTAAAGAATGCATGCTGGCAAGTAAATTCAATTGAAATAAATGGGACTTATTTCCAAACCGATTAAAGTACACATGCTTGTGCCTCTGAACTAATTTGTCTAGCTGTAAGCAGTTAATACAACTGGCCCCAAAACAACTCTGCCCATCCAGATCTCCTTAATGTGTTGGAAAGTCAAGAATAGCAAACAATGCATAATCCTCTTTCATCTGCAAAGCATAGGCTGAACGTCGTTAACTGGTACAATCTGTGTGGAATTACAGCTTGCTTAGACCATCTGACGTTACTTTTCTAGGACTCAAAAGCGACAAAACCAAATGACATCCGGTTGTTTTTATCAGCTTACACAACAAAATGCTTTCCTTTTCTCCTTTTCCTTCAATCTTTCCGCTGACATTCTAAGCTTTCTTTAATGCTGGGAAACTTATTACATTATGGCTGTGCTGTACACACTTTGCTTTTTTACTAACATTACCATTTTCACACATTGGGTAATGCAACACTTGTAATAAGCGCTTGACGTTGACATTTATATGGCGGTAATCCTATTGAATTGCTTCCAAATAAACTGAGCTATAACCTTTGTTACATGATTCAACTTATTCCTTTTGCCCATTTTTGTACATAGGGATACATAAATCCCTGAGTACAAAATAGAGCTGAGATGAAATAGACTTCTTAGTTTTGTTATCAATTCAGTTACTGTCAAAAAGCACACAGACACACTCATTTTATAGTATGTCTTCATCTGAACCTCAAAAAGTTGCCCGTGTTTTGTCCAATTCCTGGATGCTAACTGTAAATGTGAAAACCCTCTTATTTCTGGTTTTCAAATTCCATGGAACTATGCAGCCCTGAGTTAAGCGACAAGGCACTGTCTCATTAGCTGTCAAGAGGCCAGTAGGCATACCCTACAATGCGACACAGTCCAAAACTGGGATGCCATCTTTCAGGTCTGCATTCCCCTGAGAATCATGTGACACAGTCAAGTTCACATACACAAAAACAGTGTTTTTTCAGGCATGGTGCCCAAAAGCACGGTTCCCTGAAAGATTCTGGGCTTGAAAAACTCTTTTGGGGGTAAGATCTCAGTCTGAAACCACGGCCATTTGGGGTGCTATGTTTTTGTGTTGGGTGGGGGGGGGGAACAGGATGTTCCAGACAGGACAGTTGACGGATATGCAGTAGGTTAATAGGCAAATGGTTCAAGACAGCCACGAGTCAAGTCTGAGAAGAGCATTGAAGAACCCACATGCCAGATGCAGGGAACATTGTCAGTTTGCATTTCTTAGTGCAGAAAGTATTGATCTGATGTGCAGAGATCTTCTGTTATTTCTTTCTGTCAAAGCCATGCTGACTATAAAAGTAAGGCCAGAAGGAGCCTGGGTTCCACTTTCTCTTTCTATCTCTTTTCCCTCTGGTGTGGTGTTCTGCACTTATGTTCAGAATCTGCCTTATGTTTGTGGATCTGAATTAGACATGTCACAAATCATCAATGGGTGGGGCAGGATTGGCTTTGCATCTCTCCATAAGATGGTCTTGTTGTTGTTGTTATTATTATTATTATTATTATTTCAAAAAGTATAATTTTTTTCTACTGGCACATGACACTATATTCTGTTCTCATATCTGATGCAGTACAAAAAAACAAAAACAAAAAAGCTACAGGGAATATCAATAATATCAATAATTTTAAATATTTTTTGGGGGGGGCAGGAGAGCTCTGGTTGTTAAAGTGGTATGATAGTGCTTTAGATGTATGATGCAGAAAGTATAGTAGTATTTTCTTAAATGGGTTCTTCACTCTTGTTCTTTTGATGTGACATCTCACCAAGTACTTCCTACTGACCATTTTCTCAAGAGGGAGGCAAGGAAAGAGAGAGTGTGTTTATCATGCAGTTTTCCAAGGAGCTCAGGTCAGCAAAAATATTTCTCCTTTCCCCCATTTTATCCTAGCTAGCAAGCGAAATAGGCTAGACTGAGAAATACTGGCCAGCGGAGTTTCATGGCTCAGTGGGAATTTGAGCCTGAGTTTCCTTTGTCCAAGATCAGCAGGCCATTTGCCATGCTGCCCAAAAGTATTCTATGCTTCTATCTGCAATCCAGCAAAGTTACTGGTGTGTGAAAGAGAATGCACAAGTAGATCTGTGCATAATTAGTAGAGATGGGTTCAGACCTCAAGATCCACCTTGTATCTGCGCCTTTTTTAAAAATTCTGATATGTTTTTGAGTTGCTCTGCCCACTATCTACTTAGATTTGCTGTTCAGCTTCTGAGCCACTCTATATAAAAGGAGGCACTGTATCTGCCCCCCTTCACTATAATGGGAAATCTAAATACAGATATTCCTGGTTCCCTTCTGATGTTATTGGACTACAACTCCCATCATCATTGAATATTAATGTAGTCCAACTTATCTGGGCTGGTGGGAGTTGTAATCATTGAATTGTAGTCCAACTTATCTGGGCTGGTGGGAGTAATCCAGCAACATCTGGAAGGCAACACACTGGCTACCAATGCAATAGATTATTTGTATCAAATTGTTTTGTTTTGTTTTGTTTATAGAGAAACACTATTTGTTTCTCCTGGAAGCCATTTTAGGACCCAGTTGGCCAAATGTGGGTAGAAATATGAGAACAAATACAGAGGAATAAATGAGTAAGTGGAATTTGCTACCAAGGAGTGTGGTGGAGTCTCCTTCTTTGGAGGTCTTTAAGCAGAGGCTTGACAGGTATATGTCAAGAATGCTTTGATGGCGTTTCCTGCTTGGCAGGGGGTTGGACTGGATGGCCCTTGTGGTCTCTTCCAACTCTATGCTTCTATGATTCTATGGATGTTCTGGGATGAATGAGTACTTGTACATTGAGGCTGGGTATTCTAACATCCGGGACCCAGGTGGCGCTGTGGTTAAACCACTGAGCCTAGGGTTTGCTGATCAGAAGGTCAGCGGTTCAAATCCCTGTGACGGGGTGAGCTCCCGTTGCTTGGTCCCAGCTCCTGCCAACCTAGCAGTTCGAAAGCACCTCAAAATGCAAGTAGATAAATAGGAACCGCTACAGCGGGAAGGTAAACGGCGTTTCCATGTGCTGCTCTGGTTTGCCAGAAGCTGCTTTGTCATGCTGGCCACATGACCAGGAAGCTATACGCCGGCTCCCTCGGCCAATAATGCGAGATGAGCGCGCAACCCCAGAGTCGGTCACGACTGGACCTAATGGTCAGGGGTCCCTTTACCCTTTACCTTATTCTAACATCCCCCATAAGCACCAGCTGCTGTTTTAGACAAGGTTCTATAGCTGCATCCTGCCTGAGAACCACAGTCTCTGTCAGAAGTAGACCTCCAGGGAGACTTAAACATCCAGCCTTTATGAACTTCTCACTACAGCTACTGAAACAGAATATCAGTGAGCGCCACAGTAACAAATGAAGTTGGGACAAATGTTTGGGCTGATAGAAAATACAATCTCCTATAAGTGAGATTGGCAATAACTGGTACTTTATATTATTCGACATGCCATTACTCTTAAAAGAAGCCCCCTAAATGCTTCCATTTCCAAACTCATCTCAGTCGAAAACAGGGTAGGAGGGTAAATGAGAGTCATCTACAGTTCATCTCCAAAGCTGCAGCACTTGTAATGAAATTTTCTCCTTCTCCATTCCATTTCCTGATGAAATGATAGGACGGGTTCACAACGAGAGAGAGAGAGATGTTTGCGAGGAGCAAAACATAATACAAATATAAGTCATGAATGCTGAGTGCAGCTAATATCCACATGAGGGACGGGGGACAGAATGTTAAGCAAGTGTTATTTCACAATCTAGGGCAGTTAATTTACAGAGTCATTTGAGCTTCAATTCACACTGAGAAGACACCAGCGCACCAACACGATTAACTTGTATCAATATTTTTTATCAGCGTTCAACATTCATTCCTCTTTGGGGCTTGGTTTCTTAATTCCTCTCCTTCCCTCCTAGCTACCTGAGTGATAAGCAACACATTTGCTAAACACTCACATCATTGGCTTTATCTTTCCAGAACTACAACCGGATGTTTATCTTCTGAGAGAAACCTGCCTTTCATTTATTTTTTGCCAAAACACTGGGGCTGCCTTTGCGGCAACTGTCACTGCAATTATCATTCCGGGCGTCTGGAGATAGCGATTTTCCTATTTACACTTCACGGCTGGTCCTTGTGAAGTTTCATAAATGAACTCGGTGGTTACATTATTATTTGATAGACTCATCACCAGCTTCCTGATTGTAGCCATCAAAATATGCAATAAATATATCCCCTAGAGGGACGGGAAGAGGTGATTGGAAGCAATGGCACTGTGTGACTTTTGATTGTTCCATTTCATTTCCTTAAATTGGAAGAAACGAATATAAGCTCATTATGAGTTTCCCCTCCCCTTCCTCTGTTTTTACCTCATATTAAGGAAATAAAGTGATTTATAAAGCAGTCAGCAATAAAGGGGGAAATATTCTCAGGGTATATAGGAGCTTGCAGAGTTTCACAGCTTGCACAGTTAAGTGGAAAGATTCTACACATCACTAGAAATGACCAGATCAGCCCCCCCCCCATATTGTCTATTTTGCATGTGTTCATTTAGCCATACCATTTCCACAAAATATGTTTCTAAATGCATTTTATCCCAAAACTTCATTTTTTACGCATTAAATTGACAACTGTATTGCAGCATTTGGAGAAGTACAAAAATCCAACAGATGATTATGTATTAATCTGGGAGGTGAGATTTAGGTCAGTTTGCTTAGAGATGTGGTCCTAATAAAATCCTCCTTGAGTCTTACTCATTACGTATAGTCTGAACATTTCATTTTTCCAATGAGATTATTGTTTATTGTGAAGAAGCTCATGGCCTGAGGTTTGGTTACTTAGAGCAAAATCAATATGTGGATTTTAACCTCTCAGCAATGCATTCTCACCTTTAATCTCTGCCCATTCTCTCATGCAGTTTTCTTCCCCCCACTCCACCCCACTCAAACTCCCGACTTTTGCTTTATTATCATCCTTTCATTCTCTTGGACTATACTTTCTTCCCTGGCTTCTTTCATCCATTCAGTCTTAGGACTTCCACCAGCCCAGATCCTATCTAGTCACATCACCTGTGCCAATTACTGCCAGAGACTTCACAGGTAAGTGAACAACTGGTGGAAGTGGGAGAAGATTTGAAGGTTCATAGGTGTGTGGGAGGTGCGGCTCAGAATAACCCAAGTGGCTTCCTGATCAGGAGGGGAAATGGCACAGTTATAGATCAAATGCATGCTGGGTCTTCTCTGGAGGGTTGGGGAAAATCCTAGAACAGATGGGTTGGGGAAGTCCTCTTATGCACAGGTACAAGTCCTTGTATGGATAGGTCCATTGTGTTGGATAAATTCAATGTGTTGTGTTCTTCTTGTCCTTTGTAACAGGCAAATTTACTTTGAACCTACTGACTGTTGTAAATAAGAACCCCCCCACACACACATTTTTAAAGTTTAATGCAGGAACGCATACTCCATGTAGTTCAGCTGGGAAACCTGTATTTTGGTGTGGCCGGAGCTTTTCCCTTCATAGCAGTTTTCTCACTCTTGATATCTACAGCTGTGTGCTCATCTATTTTACCTCTTTTGGTGTGACTCTTTGTGACGGAGGTATTGGAGTGGGTGCTTTGAAGTGTTGGCTTTTGTTTTTCTACCTTTGCTGGAAATATTTTTTTTCCCTTCTGCTCTTTCAGAGCAAAGGCTTGTCGATGGCCCCCTGGCAAGACTTTCATTTGCGGAGGAAAGTATTTTGATGAATGACCCCTTTTTTCTTTGTTTGAACCTTGTAGGTAAAAGTTCCTGGTGGTATATATGCCCAGATTTCTTTATATGGTGTTTGCTTTCTCTCCAGCTACATCCTCTATTTTTAAGGTGTGTTTTGTTGAACGTTGTTCTCTTTCTTAGCTGCATTGTACTTTGAGTTCAGACCAACAGTAATAAGTTCAGGCAACAACAACAAAAGTTATTTGGCATGTTGTTCTTTAAAACCAAGTCAAAACGCCCCCTTTGTCAGGGCAACTTTTTCTACTGGTTTAAGGGTTTCTTGGGTCAAACACTTCCCCTGAAATACATGTTTATGGCAAGTTCCTACACTAGCCTTCTGAAACCCGGCACCCTCCAGATCTCTTGGATGACAACTCCTGTCAATCCATAGCTGCCAAGTTATCCCCTTTTTTAAGGGATTTTCCCTTATGGTGAATAGGCTTCCTCGCGAGAAAAGGGAAAACTTGGCAGCTATGTGTCAATCACAGCTAGAATTGTAAATAGTCAGGGATAGTGGACATTGCTGTTCAAAATGTCAGAATCATAGCTGCCAAGTTTTCCCTTTTCTCACAAGGAAGCCTATTCAGCATAAGGGAATTTCCCTTAAAAAAAAAGGGAGAACTTGGCAGCTATGGTCAGAATGGCTCCAGGTTAGGGAAAGCTGTCCTGTGCAGATGATTAAACATGCCCAGTGGAAAATAAAAAGTAATATTTTCTCTTCTTCCTTCCTTTTATATTTCCATTTTTTTAAGGAGTAAAGGCCAGGGATATGCAAGGCCTCCCCCCCCCAACCAATGGTTCAGACTGATTCAGAACCAATTCAGGACTCAAATCCAATCAAAATTCAGAATACAAAACTTCAGTCCTCCTATTGACTTGCAGTAGGAAAGCTAAATGGCTCTACCTTTTCTGCTTTTTCACTAGTTACATCGAATTTGGAGACATGACAGCTCCTCATGAGAACATTAATGCTGCAAAATATGAGGGTTTTTGTCCTAGTCATCTTTGAAGTTTGCTTTTCTGAACCATTTTTTAAAGCCTGTACAGTCAATTGAGTGCTCAATCCTATCAATTCTCATGTTCCTGTTTAGCCTGTTCCATGAAGAGTTCTTTGAAAAAAAATCATCTGAAGGGTCCTCCTCCATCTCTCAGGCAGCTAAGAAAAACAAGACACCATAGCCAGACAGACACTAAGTGCTACTCTGGAGCGCAGAGATGTAGGCAAGCAGAGCAGCAGCTGGTGACTGAGTCCCTGGAAGACAGCCTTGTTAGGTGGCCATAATAGCCCCCTTAGCAGTGGGGAGTGTCTCCCGAGTTGAAATACTGTATTGAAAAGCTGCAAGGTGGGCAAGTGGAGGGCGATAGCAGCAGGTAGGCCACAGAAGCAGGCTGCTAGGTGGACAAGCAAAGGGCTCATTGGCCAGCTGCAGTGGCAGAGCAGAGGGCAGTGCTGGGATGCATCTCAAAACTAGTCCCACGCATGCACTACATCTTCTGTGATGGACCATACTGGTTGCCTTCAACCCTACTGGTTGGCTTAATCTGAAACACAGTTTTACAGCTTAGCCTCCAAACCAATCTTACAAATCTATGCATTATGCAAAGTAATAATGAAGAACTGATTTCATGCAGAGTACTTTTTAATACAATAAGTTGACTCCCAATACCAGTGCTGATTTCCTTCAATAAGTTGATTCCCAATACCAGTGCTGAAGGAAATCAGCCCCGAGTGTTCACTGGAAGGACAGATCCTGAAGCTGAGGCTCCAATACTTTGGCCACCTCATGAGAAGAGAAGACTCTCTGGAAAAAGACCCTGATGTTGGGAAAGATGGAGGGCACTAGGAGAAGGGGACGACAGAGGACGAGATGGCTGGACAGTGCTCTCGAAGCTACCAACATGAGTTTGACCAAACTGTGGGAGGCAGTGGAAGACAGGAGTGCCTGGCGTGCTATGGTCCATGGGGTCACAAAGAGTGGGACACGACTAAACGACTAAACAACAACAACAACAACAACAACAACAACCAGTGCTATTTTTTCTAGAAAAAGAGGTGCTGGATCTCACCACAAATATCTCCCTCGTTCTCATAGAATGGCAGTGGCACCCACCTGAGAGGTGCTGGAAGTGAGTTCCGGCTGGAAAAAAGCCCTGTCCAATACACATATACAGTGGTACATTGGTTGTCAAACGGCTTGGCTCCTGAACAAACTGGCTCCCGAACGCCGCAAACCCAGAAGTTAGTGTTTCGGTTTGCGAACTTTTTTTGGAAGCCGAACGTTTGACACGGCTTCCACAGCTTTGCTGTCAGAATTAGAAGATGTGGCATGGGAAATTTAAAATACCCCAGGAAGAGATACAGTTTTGGTGCAAAAAGTTTAAATCATTGTGGTGATGCAGACATTCTGTCACAAAGAACTGGGAATGTGCAAAGCTCTTTTATGTGATCACAGCTTGTGATTCATCAAAATCATGGCTGATTTCAAAATGCTCACTGGAAACTTTGGGTCAAGAGTTGGAAGCACAATGTGGAACCCCAAATTCCAATTTGAAAAGATTTGTTGCCAAGTCTAGATGACTTTGAGACCCATAATTCCCCATTTCAGAAGCTAAACAGAGCCTTCCCTGCATTTGTAGTTCTTTTCAGATTTCTTGCAGTCTTCATTGCATCAGAGTCAAAGGAAAAAGCATTCAGGAAAGAGACACATTCATTTCAGCACATTTGCTGTGTTCATTTGCTGTGTTTCATAAACCTGCTGCTTCAGAAATGGCAGATACACCACTGCTTCTGGAAAGTCAAGATGTTTGTTTGTTTGGGGATGGATTATAATTTTTTTTACACCACTGATTTTAATTGTTTGTTTTCTTTGCTGTAATGAAATAAGAAGATAATGAGTTCTTCATTGTTCACTAATTGTCTGCTAAGGATGAGACACAGTCAGCCAACTGTAAATTGCTGGTTTACTGTAATGTTTGGGTATTTCAGCGCAAATAGTCACAAATACATCTGTTCCCGCACAAAGTCAAATGTTTCGTTATGAAAATAAGCTGATGTAGGGAGCAATTACAAAAAATAACCATGATGACTTTTGTTGATTAGAATTTGGTGCATTGTCAGAGCTCAGAAACATTCTGCATCTCACAAGCTGAGCAAAAGCCAGGCTAAATTACAGGTTCTTTTCCTACAATATTCTATTTAAATGGTTGGGCATGAAGATAAGAGTCGGATATAATATAAACTAAGAAATCTAAGTAACAATGTGATGCAAAAAATGACACAGCTTGTTGAAGCTTGCACTCCTTTTGCTTATCTCAAGCAGCTAAAAATAAACACTGAAAGTAGGCTTTAAAAAAACCACATGCTATGTTTTCATGCGATTTCCTGGCATGTCAACCTTAGCCTTTCATGTATGCATCTTAAGACATATGCAAATGTATCCATAGTGGCATTGGGTCCACCAGACATTGAGCTGATCTAGACTCATGGTTTATAACATTAAGGAAGGATTAAGGAAGGATTTTCAAAATGTAATGGTCATGTTACATTTTGCTTGTAACGTTAATAATGCATTATTAAAATGTGACACCAGAGGGTGCTGCAGAGCAACCAGGAACCAGCAGAAAGGGAAACTGTGTTGTTACAGAAGATTTATGATTTATACCCCGCCCATCTTGCTGAATTTCCCCATCCACTCTGGGCTACTCCCAATAAAAGATTAAAAATACATTAAAACACCAGTCATTAAAAACTTCCCTAAACAGGGCTGCCTTCAGATGTTTTCTAAATGTCAAAGATGCCCTCTGTTGAATAGTGGTGGAAATCCATCTAAGAATCAGTTGATTTGATTAAGAGTCTCTCCTACTATAATAATAATAATAATAATAATAATAATAATAATAATAATGATATGGCAGAGTAAAAGTATATCATAGTGGGATGAAAGGGTGTCAGAAGATGCAGCGGGGCAGGGGATGAAGACTAACTTCAGAAGGAAGGGTACCAAATTAACTGCTACCTCTCTTTCTACAACAGGTCTTTTTGCACCTTCAGCAGTTAACCCCCTTCTCCCCCTCTCTCCCAGTTTTCAGCTCCTCCCTCCCATTTCTATAGTTTTCATCTACCTTTTCTCGACTCGTCCCTCATTGGGTTTGGCAGAAATAGCACACAGAGCTCACACTCAATCATGCCAAGTCACACCACAGCAAGTTTCAGACACTGTGGAAGCTTGCACCTTGAGCTGCCGTCTGCAAGAAGCTGGAAAGAAACCATTGGTATCAGATCCACTATGTGCCATTGGATTTAGGGAGAGTAGGAGCAGTACAGAGGTAGCGATGTAATTATTCTCCCATCCCCACCTCCGCTTTCATAGGCTTAATCAGTAGATTAAGAAGTGGGAAGTGGGAAAGGGCCACAAACAATAGGGATTGACAGAACGGAAGAATAGTTCCTAGAACACGATTCGCAAAATAAGCAACATGCATTTAAGCCTTTTGTTGAAACACAGCCTTCCAGTTACCTGTGGGAAATTCCACGCAGATATTAATCGTAGGGCTCCACTTGTATAGCATGTCCTCTCAAAACAGCGACAGAAGCTCTTAGCCCATTGTTTAAACTGCTTAAACAAGGAGGCCTCCTAGTTTCACAGAGACACGGAAGGAAACACTTTTGGCTTCTGCAAGAGGCGTGATCAAAATAATATGATTTCTTTGCCAATTGTTCCATTATTTGATGGTTTTGCAGAGGAACTGAGGTGGAAACAGAGCAACATCCTTTTCTTTATTGCTGTTTGAAATGACTGCACACAGACATGCAAATCATGCTTTGATTGTAAATGGCTTGGCACTTTTAACAAGGCCCCCAATTTGACTTCCATTAAAGCAAATGGGTGATTTTTGCAATTGACTTATTCAGGTTTAGTATTAACAATGTGAACAAGTTGATCACATTGGAGTGGCAATGGGGGGGGGGTGGCAGGAAAACTACAGACAGAGACTCTCACCTAAGAGATCTACAGCAAACCTTTTTTAGAACTAAAATATCTGCCCGATGAAGTTAAATAACAGATCAACAGAGCCAGACTGATACCCAGAGAGAACTTGCTGCAAGACAAACCCCAAAAAGAAAATAACAGAACACCACTAGTAATCACATACAGCTCCCAACAAAACTGATTTTAAGAGGTGAGGTAAACATGGGCTGCAGATATTCTGCTATTTACCCAAAGTACAATTGTGCAAGTAGATGTGGTATAGAATGGTGCTGTTTGCTGAGCTATAAATGCCTTTATCTGCAAAAACAGTTATTTTCTTTCTTTATACATTTTGATCCCCCACCTTATCATATTCAAGATGTAGTGAACATGTCTGGATGAAGCAAGAACTGTTGTTCAACAGATATCAAATGAGGCTCTTATTTATGGTCCCAAAAGACAAACACACACACACACACACAGAGAGAGAGAGAGAGAGAGAGAGAGAGAGAGAGAGAGAGAGAGAGAGAGAGAGTTTATCCTGCTGCCACATCTGAGACTAAACTTAAACTAAACTCAGAAAGCGTGTGTCCATACAGTGTGAAATTTCATCCATCCATCTACTTTATTTGTATCCTGCTTTTATGCAAAAAACATAAAACCATGCTCAAAGTCGCTTACAACAAGGAAACAGGGATGCATTTCAAACAAACACTGCAGAAATGATTTCATAACAGCTAAGTAAAACACAAATATAACAAGATACAAAAAAACACAGTTAATTATTATAAACATTACAAGATTACTTAAACAACATCAGCATCCAATAGAAAGAATAGCAAGGGAACTTCAGTGCTTCACCTTAGTCCTAGAAATATCTCATGATGTTGCTCACAGTCGTTCTCCTGCAGCAGCTTCTTATAAGGCTTCTAACATGGGCTTCCAGGCTGGAAAAACCTGACCCACGATGTTGCCTTTACACATGTCTGAAAACCTGGATTTGAAGTTGCAAAATTATGCCAAATATACCACTGTTGATCGAAATATCTCAGTGCAGTTCACAAGATAAAAATACAAGATAACAGCATATCTCTCTCTGCATTGGGCTATATTGGAGGCAGAAACATTTTTTGTATATACTTAGTATAGTAGTAGGGACCCAGGTGGCGCTGTGGGTTAAACCACTGAGCCTAGGGCTTGCCGATCAGAAGGTCGGCGGTTCGAATCCCTGTGACGGGGTGAGCTCCCATTGCTTGGTCCCAGCTCCTGCCAACCTAGCAGTTCGAAAGCACGTCAAAATGCAAGTAGATAAATAGGTACCGCTACAGTGGGAAGGTAAACGGCGTTTCCATGTGCTGCTCTGGTTTGCCAGAAGCGGCTTTGTCATGCTGGCCACATGACCTGGAAGCTGTACGCCAGCTCCCTCGGCCAATAATGCGAGATGAGCGCGCAACCCCAGAGTCGGTCACGACTGGACCTAATGGTCAGGGGTCCCTTTACCTTTACCTTTAGTATAGTAGTATACACCAGCTCTTTCATTTTGCATACACTCACATCTGCTTTTGACATTTTCCCGATCATCCATTTACTTGCCCCCTCCCCGATTTTCCATGCATTTTTATATTTAGCTAGATCACACAGTCGTTTGGGCACCCATTGATTTATATAGGGACACTCTCCATCTCACCCACTGCCCTTTACCTCCATTTCTTCACTCCATTGATTTGCCATTGTTTTTGCAACTTGTCTGTGCTAAAATTGATCCTTCTTATTTTTCTCACCCTTTAATGGGTCCTTGTAACAGGCAACAACATAATTATAGAGCCACAGTTGCAGCCCTAAATTAAGGGTGAGTTGCTTGCATAACATTCTGCTACTATAATGAGAAACCAGGGGGGGGAACAGGTTATGTAATGTTTAGTAATGTTTTCTTTCGAAATGTTTAAGATAATATTTTAGTTGATCTTGATCTCCTGCAGCAGGGATCTGTCTCTTAGCTATTTCATAGGTGGTCTTCTGCTTTTGCATTCCCCACTTTCTCCAGTATAAACCGCCATTTTTATTGTTTTTTAAATGTAGCTTGTGCGGTTTGGCAAATATCTGCTTACCAGCATATATTAACATCATAAATGGCATCCTTTGGGGGCATAATTTGCTACAGTTCAATGTGTAAATGCTCGTGTCCAGTATAAGGAACATCTCACTTGGTAGCAAGCTTTGAATATTGGGCTACCCACCACTGTGATTTTAGTAATTTCTATGGCTTTGGACCCTATATTTCACATACTAATGTGTATCCCTGTTGTCCTGGCTGTCCATCAACTGCCTTTATTACATTTCAGTGTGCTGCCTTCCGCATAAAATCTTATGACTGCTATATATTCTGCCTTTCTAACCTATGTGTACAGCATCCTCATAAGGATGTTCCATCTTCATTATGGTCCACTGCTGTCCTTACTGTAGTTTTTAGCCCTCCAAAGTCCAAATGCGTGACTCAGACTTCTAAAATATGTATGAGCAATCCAGAGGAGCAAGCCAAAATGAGTAGTAGAATTGCTGCATGGGAATTTATGGATAATGCAGATGCATCCCCGGTCCTCAACCTACAAAGTGTTGTAGGAAAGCCTCGGAGGTGAAATTTCAAAGGCTTTGCATTGAGCCAGTGAGGTGTAGTGGTTAAGAGCGGTGGACTCGTAATCTGGTGAACTGGGTTCGCATCTCCGCTCCTCCACATGCAGCTGCTGGGTGACCTTGGGCTACTCACACTTCTCTGAAGTCTCTCAGCCTCACTCCCCTCACAGAGTGTTTGTTGTGGGGGAGGAAGGGAAAGGAGAATGTTAGCCGCTTTGAGACTCCTCCGGGTAGTGATAAAGCGGGATATCAAATCCAAACAACAACTACTCCTGCTCCTCCTCCTCCTCTTCTTCTTCTTCTTCTTCTTCTTCTTCTTCTTCTTCTTCTTCTTCTTCTTCTTCTTCTTCTTCTTCTTCTTCTTCTTCTTCTCCTCCTCCTCCTCCTCCTCCTCCTCCTCCTCCTCCTCCTCCTCCTCCTCCTCTAATTTTAAGCCTCATTCCAAGTGCTTGACATTACGCTGCAGCTCCACCAGCCCTCACAACAAAGGCTTGTATATGTGGCACTTCTGCAGGAGTATAGAAAACATTTAGGAGGCACTATGGCATACACAATTCAGCTTCCTGTCAGCAAAACTGTCCCATGTGGTGAGACGGGTTACTAGATCTTCTAAGAGGGGGAAAAAACTCTCCCAGGTTGACTCTGTCCAGGCTTGCCATTGGTCTTCCAATGGAAGCACTACAAGAGGATTTCTTGTCTCAGTGGACTTACTCAAGCAGTAAAGTCCACCTAAGGTCCAGAGCAGGGGTCAGCAAACTTTTTCAGCAAGGGGGTGGTCCACTGTCCCTCAGACCTTGTGGGGGGTTGGACTATATTTTGAAAAAAAAATTCTTATGCCCCACAAATAACCCAGAGATACATTTTAAATAAAAGGACACATTCTACTCATGTAAAAACAACAGGCAGGCCCCACAAATAACCCAGAGGTGCATTTCAAATAAAAGCACACATTCTATTAATGTAAAACACCAGGCAGACCCCACAAATAACCCAGAAATGCATTTTAAATAAAAGTACACATTCTACTGCTGTAAAAACATGCTGATTCCTGGACCGTTCACGGGCTGGATTTAGAAGGTGATTGGGCCGGATCCTGCCCCTGGGCCTTAGTTTGCCTACCCATGGTCTAGAATAACTTGTGTTCCTGGTCTTCTATTTGATCCTGACTCCTAGCTTGTTCTACCGATCCTTCCTTCTGGAATTCCATTTACCACTGCAGTCTGGTGCCCAGACATGTCCATATAGATGTGAAGATATGCTTGATAATGTCTGGACAATGCTTTCTGAAACCTCAGAAGTCTGAGGGGTGCCTGAGAATGATTTCCAGTGGCCAAGAGTGAGGGCTCCGTAGCTTCATGCACTTCAAGTAATTAGAGAAAGCGGAATAAAATATGCAAATAAATTTAACATAGCAGAACAAATTATGCAAGCAAAAATACATTATTCAGTTGTGGTTTATTTGCATACTTTCTTGCAGAATAGGTTTTTTGGGGTGCAGAATTTGGATTGTCTTGGGTGCAAGATACAATTTTAAGAACTTAAGAAAGTACAAGTGCAGCTTCTTTCCTGCATTGGCTAATCAGAAGTAGCACTTGAAAACAATCATTTTGTGCTTGGTCACTTGAATGTCAGGGCTGAAAAAGTGGAAGATGGTTGTGTGGGAGACATCACTGTTTCATGTCACTGCACATATAGATGTGCACATGCCACGATATCTGTCTTGGCCATCTGAAAGTGCTCAAGGTTTTTCAACAAATTACGCTTTTTACTTTTATGTTATTTCATGATATGTGTTTGCTTTATTCCTAGATTTTCCCGTGGAAATGTTCTTTCTCTGCATGCAAGTGTGGCAAAGACGGAATGGAGGCGTATACAGTAGATTAAGCAAAATATGGTACTTTAGAAAGTCTTTCTTCACTTCATTGACTCTCCATTTCTTTCAAATGCCTTCTTAAAAATATTATGTTCTCATCCCTTGTGTATGCCTCTTAATTTATTTCTATCTTCTGTTAATGGCTTCACAGCTGTACTTGGTATTTGTGTGTGTGCAAATCCCTACCCTTACAATATAATCACTTGTCTCTTCTGCCACATACAGTTCATCATCTCGTGAGGTTTATGGACAGTGTTTGTCATGAAGATTTGCATGGAACACTAGCCCCATTTCTAATAACGCTATTCTTTCTCTCTCTTCATGCACATTAATGTCAGCAATAAGATCGCTAACTGTACTGAGAAAAACAGCAGAAAAGACATTAAAGCATAATAATATGATGTGGAAGCAACCAAGAAAATTGCTATTATATTTTCTGACCAACTTTGGAAATTGTTTGTGAGTACAAAGTGCATTGAAAATGAGAATTTACAACTGCCTGTCCTATTTTATTTTTATTTTTTTTGAAATAATCATAATAATGGCCCCGCTATTAGATGGAAAAATGGAAACAGCACTTAAGTACTAGAGAGTGGAGACCTGCATAAATTTGTGAGTGTTTTTATGTGGGTGTCTAGTACCTTCTTGACATCCTTCACACTTTCCCATTCATATGCAAAGCCACCTGTTTATAGTACTTACATGGAATACCCACATATGCCTAGGGGAGCTGATCCTTCCAATGTTCCTGGACTCAAACCCCCATCATCCCTGACAATTGGCCATGCTAACTTGGGTGGATGAGAATTATAGTCCAACAGTATCTGGAGGACCCTACAATGGCTATCCCTGAGACCTAACTCTATTGATAAACAGCATTAATAGCATCACATTGGCCTTGTGTCCTGGCAGTTGCATTGTTTTTTCTACCTTCTGAGTGGTAAAAACATACAAATGGCTACTGATGGTCCATTTCGGTCAACTAAACACACACACACACACACACACTCATGAAGATCAACAGGTTTTGTGTTTGATTCTGATACTACCAGTGGCATAGCATGGTTTGCCAACACCCAGGGTTGCACAGAGGGGTGGGTGGGTGGGAGGGAGGGAAATGGACAGAGTATGCCACTGGATACTATATTTTTATCTCTCTGGTACACCTAAAATGTTATCCAGCCCTGACTTCAGCTTCCCTCCTGCTGAAAACCTGCTAGAGTTGGGATTCACTAGGATATAGCACTGGCTCACATAATGTGTCACACAACTAGTGGCAGCTGTCGTGATTCCATTGACAAGGGGTTTCCTCGCTTGGTGCCGTTTAGGAAGACAAGCCTCCACTTGACACTGGTTTTCCTCTCACTGGCACAAAAAAGGAAGAAAGTATTCTGCTGAAATGTCTTACAAAGGGTTGCCACGATCTAGGCAGCAGCTTCTTTCATTGTTTCAGCCACAGGAGTCCTACAGCTGGACTCAGTGAGCCCTGGATCAAGCAGTTAATTTGTGGACAGTTAGTTCTATTGCAAAGCTCTGCATAAATTATATAAAAAAGAGCATAGATCCCGCCTGTGTAATCTGTTTTAGAAAGCCACCCAGTGATTCCTTCTGATATTCTAAGATGACACTTTCTCTCTCTCTCTCTCTTAATTTTCAGAACTCTGCATAATCTAACAATACATTTTAAACCACCTTGCTATATTTATTTGTGTTATACATTTGTGGAGGGTATATTCGGACATGGATAATATTGTGCTGGTTTTGCAGATCAGAATGCTACTGCTTTCTATCCCATTTTCTAATGTTCCTTTCACACGACAGCACCTGTTAAAGGACTGTGGTCATTTGACAAACATACAAGCATGTCATGCTAGATTTCATTTACACCAGTGGGCATGGTGTGATACAACAGCGTCGCTTCCCCCTCCCTGCAAATGCTTCTGTGGCCCCATTATCCCCCATGCAAACAGCAGGAAATAACTGTATGCTGGCATCATACAATTGTAGAGTTGGAAGGTACCCCAAGGGCAACAATTCCAACCTTTGCAATGCAGGAATTGCAACTGAAGCAAGGGTACCACCCAAAATTTTATGACTTTTGTCCCGTGATTTCTGGGTTAAGGGGGCTTCAAACAGATTTTTAATAGAATCAAATAACACAGAAATGAGCACTAAATATGTACTATATGCCATTAGTTTTCCAGAAATGGCTTTTATACTGTATGAATATAATGCAGAAAATAACAGTTAGGGAAACATGAGGGAAGTGATATAAACTGCCATGTGAATGCAAGCTTAGTGAATACACTTGTGGGTGGCCCACCTATGAATCCCCTGAAAGAGACCATTCCACATTTAATACGATCAACAAACTAGTTTTCCAATAGCCTGTGTGCCTGATTTGTTTTGCTCATTTTCAATTTGTCCCTGCAAATGTATATTGAGCAAGATGGCTTGAATAATACTGCACAACAAATAAAATGTCATTATTAATGGCAGGCATGATGTAGCTTTCACAGATCATGTGCTTAATTTAACGTGCAAGCATTTCTACTGAAATCAATGAACTGGCTATTGTATGAATGGGCCAGCATTCCATAAACAAACACCCTGGACTGTAAAAACATTTTATCTTGCAACACTCTGATAGTTAAAAACGTTGATTGCTCAGATACACAAGAAAAACCACAACATGTGGAACTTTATTGGGCCAAATCATTCATATGCTTTTTCAATATACAAGTTAAAGGAATCTTTCTACCTTCAATGCAGGCGTCTTTGCAACCATGAGCCAAAACACTAGCCTCTTGCTGCTCACATTAGGCAGGTGTTGACCCCACCACAATTCCAAACACTGGATCAGTTATATATGTGCATTTTGAGTTTCACTGTCGCCATAGGTGCCATGGGCTTTGAAGACACTCGAACTCAGGATGCAAGGGAGAAACGTGCTAAGAGGAAGGCATGCTTGGCAAATCCACACCGTGATCAACTCCCGCCCGGAAACCAATGTCCCCACTGTGGAAGGATGTGTGGATCCAGAATTGGCCTCCACAGTCATTTACGGACGCATTGTTAAAACCGTGTTTATGGAAGACAATCTTACTCGGTTCCGAGTGATTGCCAAAGAAGAAGAAAGAAGATGATGTTAACAATATCGTCTACCCCATTTGCATGCCGAGGTACCAAGAATATCCCCCCCAATAACTCGCACATCACACGATAATTAAGTTTAGGTTTTTGGCATTAATTTTGGCCACAACTTTATTTAAATACAACTGAATGTGAGTGGTTGCTTAGGCATTGGTTCTTGCCATCTGTCCCCCGCCTGGGACAGATCTGACTCCCACTAGCCTAGTAGGGGAGCCAGTAGGGGAGCACCCTCTAGGAGAGATTGGGGCAGGGGCACAATCCCTTGACCTCATCCCTCCGATGCTCCCCGAGGCTCATGCACGGTCCTGGCCCCTAGCGGGGATAAATGGACAAACATGTAGAGCCCCAGGATTCCTTTAACAGAATACCCCTAAAGGCAGCAGCAACCATGAGGGGCAGGCCCAGCCAAAATCCGTACCCCTCCACCAATTAATTTGAACCAATGCCTAACCGCCAACCTTACAAGTTGTGACTTATTGCAGCGTAGTAGGCAAAAACCACCTGGCACAAGCCAATCAGCCAAGTGGCAAATTTCCTACCAGGCCCCTGATCCAAAACAGGTGACCCCATGACAGGTGCAGCAAGGTCAAGCGAGAACGCCTAAATTACGAGGAGGGCAGGCGGAAGATTCGATGCAAGCAGGAAAAGTGGGGGAAAGCTGCTTGCCCAACCTATTTAAATGCAGGGGCTGTCAATCAATCATTTGCTACATGCTAAAATCCCCAGCAACAGCTCACCCCACCAATCAATCATGAGGCCATCCAAACTGACCCGCCTCTCCAACCCTGGGATATCTTGTTAACCCTTCCGCAACCCATGTTCTACTTTAAGGGTAGAACCTGCTATATGGTAACAAGGCTGTCAGGACTCCAGGGGTACTCCCTGCCCCAGTCCTGAGCCAGAAAGGCATGAGAGTTTGGTGTGGGTAAGCCATCATTGGTCACAGTCTACCATGCCTATCCTTTCCTTTCCACTCTCAGGCAGTGAGCCTTCAGTTGTGGCCTATTTATAAAACAAAAGGCAGAAACCAAATACTGCTAGTCAGGGGCCCTTACAACCGAGAGAGCAAAGCAGACAAAGAAGGTCTGTAAAGAAACCACCTTCTCGAGAGGCACAGCAACTTTTGCCCTGCTGAGAATTAAAACAGGAGTGATCTTAAGTTGGCATCATCACGAACGTCCATGCTTGCAGGCTGCACAAGGTAATCATCCCCTCCGGTCCTCTGGCACATGCCTCACCCCTCCAAGAGGCAGACTCAAAACTGATTCACTCACATGTGTGTACAGAGAGCATACAGGGGCTGAGGAGGGTCAGTTGGTGGGGAGTTAGAAATGAACCCATTTTCATCTGAGGAATGTTGGAGGGTATGGTATTGCAATTGTTTTTAAAGTTTTTTTTAAAAAAATGTTTCAACACTTGTTGTTTGCCACCCTGGGCGACTTTGGGAGGAAGGGCAGCATATAAATGATGGTATTCCTCCCCCAACCCACAATGCATAGCAGCTTCCAGCAAGAATTTAAACTCTGATTCTAAGCATATTTATTTCACTGGAATTTCCTTCCTAGTAGATTTGGCTTCATATTAAGCTTCCCAGCTCATGGGACAGTCACACTTCATGGTACAATCCACATGGTATAGCAATTTCTTATAGAATAATAGAATTTTAGAGTTGGAAGGGACTTTAGAGACTCCCTGTGTTGGCTAGGCTCATTTGACAGCAACAAGAAAACCAAGCCCATTATCATGGAATACTATGCCAACAGAGATTCAGCAGGCACTTTCTGTTTTAACTTTTCAGCATCTTCTGAAAACTTTTCTATTCTGTCAGGCTAATGCAGGCAATTATCTTTTCTATCATGGCTGGCCAATTTCTGATTTTGACATTTTAAAATGCGTTTTTATTGTATGATTTTACTTATAATTGTAAATCATTCTATTTTTTTATGAATAGTGACATATAAATATGTTTTTATATAAATAAAAACAAAACAAAATAATATAGTCTAGCCCAGGACCACAATCTCGAGTTACAGCCTTCCTTCCACATGGGGCCATCCAGTCTCTCCTTGAACAGCCACCCTCAAAGGGGGGGGGGGAATCTGTTTCACAACCAAACAACTCTTGCAGACAACAAGATTAGGTGAAATCCGCTTCTTTGCCATTTCCACCCATTTGTTCTAGTTGTCTCCTCTGGAGCATCAGAAAACAGGTCTGTTCCATTGTCTTTGTTCCAGCCCTTCAGACATTTGAATTGTGACAGTATGCCCCCTAGAAGCACAATGATGAAAGGAAGAACTGCAGTCCTTTCTGCGGCAAATCAAAGAGCCACCGCTTTCTTTTTAAAAAACTTGAAAGAAAAGCCATCTTCAAAATCTACCCAGCACCACACCCAGAGGTTATACCAATCCCAAAGAGTAACAAAAAGCAAGAGGAATATAGCCAAGGTTCCCAATCATGCTTCCCCTCCTTTTTCTATGAGGACTAGGGATGGTCAAATCTCTGTTTCACTTCACTCACTTTCTCATTTTTCCAATGTTAAATTTAGTTCTCCACATTACAGCAGCAGTGTGTATGTGAAAATCACCAGCGTTTTAGTGTGAATTTATCCCAATAAACACATTTTTGTATGCAGATTTGACTGGAACATCCATTTTTGCAAACAGTTTCCCCTAACATAATGCATTTTTGTAAGTTATTTTCAGAAATATGTTCATTTTTATGCACACTTTTCATAACATATTTCATTTTTGTACACTTTACTTGGATGTAAACTGCATCGTAAAACTCATTTAAGTGCAAATTTAAAAGGATTGGTTTGCTTCAGGTCATGTATTTGTGAATTAGGTAGTTTCTTATAGAAATGTGAGCAAAATTGAATTTATTCCCCATTTCTCATGTATTTATCCTCTGTTAAATTCAGATAAATGCTCATGTACACACACCATCAACATCTGCATGGATATGCATCTTCTCGGTGAATGTGTGCAAACATAAACACTCCCCTAAACACCTGCCTGGACAAGAAGGGTCTGTTTTAGCCTTCTGGAGTTCTCAGTACTAAAATACATTTCATATCAAGCAAAACAAATATATTGGTTTTAGCTGATGTGAGAGTTCAACTCTGTCTCTGGGAAAGATGGGTTTAAAATATTTATCCTTTGCTTTCTCCCAAACAATGAAAATGGCTTTACAGGTCACTTGCAGCAAGAGTGCCAGCTCTAAGATTCTTCAGGGACTCTCAGCAAAATCCAGAGGAGAGGTCTAAGCAAGATATGGGTTTATTACAACAACTTTAGTACCAATCAAGTACTTAAGTTGAAGCCTACCGAAAACTTCAATGGCTGCCTTGACCAGGTCTGAGTACTTGATTTGTTTGGGTTGCATACTTGGTACTGAAGCAATTCCAACCCACGAAGATTCAAGGGTGGGGTACAACCATAAAACACCATCCATAAAAATGTTATTACAGCTGCCAGGCACTGGTTTGGTCCCTGCACAGCATCACCTGATGAAGATGGCGGGGAGAAGTATTATTATTGCTATTATTCATTTCATTTTTATAAAGCTTAATATTTTTAGGGTGGGATCTCAAAGTGGTTTATAAGCTAAATTAAAACATATAAAGCAATCCGGGGGGAAATTACCAAAGAAAGTCAAATATAAAGTATACATTCAAAGCAACATAATTAACAGGAAACTAAAATATTATCTTTAAGATTTCAAAATAAAACAATACAATGGAGGTCAACTACAGAGTGCACATTTAACACAGCAAAGTTAACAAAAATCTTATCTTAAAACATTTCAAAAGAAAACGTTATTAACGGAAGTCAAATATAAAATGAACATTTAAAACAGCATAATTTGCAAGAGAATAAAATATTATCATAAACATAGAATATATCTGCTGCTGTTCCTGCCACTCCTGCCAATGGTGGTTCATGGTGGGTGGCAGTAGGTGGAGTCAGTCAGGGTCCCACCCTCCCAGGCCTGCAGGTCTTCCAGCCAAGAATAAGAAAAACTAGGCCCTCTCTTCTTTCATGTTTCTTCAAGAAACAAACACTTGCTGACCTTGCTTGTGTTAAGCAGCACCATGTGGACATGTATAAGGTTGTGTGGTCATAACCAGGGGCAGAAGTGGGGCAGAATATCACTTGCATATTTCCCATTTGCTGGCAAGCAAGAAGAGGAGAGGGTCTCCATAGACATCTAGCTGACCACTGATGGAGAAAGGAAGTGGACTAGCATACCCCTCAACTTTCCTGATTAAATTGGGACATCTCGTTTTGGGGAGCCATGTTCTCTCATAAGAGCACGGAGCCCCAAAATGTGTGAGAGCGAAACACAAAAAAGGTATGACTCACATAGGAGCTCATTCTGGAAGACATATACCCCAGTTTTCAGCCTAGGCATGTTAGAGGGATAAGCTCTTTTTAAGATCCTCTGTTCTTTGTCATGGGCAGTAACACGTTTTCAGCCCAATGAGTTTTCAGCCTCATGGGGAATTTTCCAGGGGCCATGCAGTGGAAGTGGGCAGAGCAAAAGTAGGGGAGGCCAAAGGCTCCATTCCAGACACACATAAGCCAGAGGTTTCTTCATCTCCATCCAAGCAAGCAAGAAGCATTTATCACACTTCAAGGACCCCTTCTAGTCTGGCAAATGCAGCTGAGCAAGGCTGTAGCCTCAGGAGAATCCCAAGTGGTTTAATGGAGATACTTTACACACCACATTTGACCAGTGGGCCTGCGTTTCCCCAGCCCATTTCTATGGGAAACCAAAACAATTACTCAGACCTAGCACTCCTAACCACTCCCTTGCTACTCATTCAATAATCCAGTTCTGCCTGCTTGGCTAGCCCTTTCCCCTATCCATTGCTGTGAAAGAATGATTCAGGACACCCATGAGAGTTGTGTCCTCTTGCTGCTTAGTGCCGGGAACCACTGAACACCAATTTGCAACGAGGTGCTTGAAAAAACACCAACATATGGGAAGGAAGGCAGAAAACACATACATAGAATAATGAAGCAATCTGGATAAAAGAGGCCTGGTTAAACGATTGCTGCTTCATACACCTGGTCTTTGATGTTACAATAGCTGAATGCTTCCAATGCCTTCTGCATGGCTGGAGGATGCACAGAAGCATGCCAAATTAACCTCTAATTTAGCAAAGCAGAGTGATTTGCAGGAGGAAAAAACACAGATGTTTGTTTGTTCTATTCTTCTGCCACATTAAAAATAAGAAGAAGTAAATCATTGCTACTTTAGCATATCCCTGAACTCAAAAACACTGACTATCCCATGGGATATTATGAATCCTGAATAAGTTTCTTTCACTGTTTACCAGCTTCGTCCTGGTTTGCCTTGGCAATTGCATTTGTGAGAGCAACTCGAATGTATGTCTCAAAAACATGTTCGCAGATACATAATGATCCTGATCTCTCTGTGAATAAATGAGCCTATTAATGCACAAACAGTCGCAGTGTTTGTCTTTTCTGATGAGGTGTACAGCTGTGTGCTAGCCTGAGGTTAAATAAAAGAATACAATATCTGAGCGCTGAAACTTGGCATGGTCTCAGTACATTTGGAAGGGATTTGTTTTAATGATCATTTCAGAGGTGGCGGGGTTTCTCCACCACCCTATTCACACAACGTCATTCAACTTGTTATCTATGGATACCATGAATAAAAAGAAGAAAATGATTTCATAGGAGAAGCCATTGCACAGGAATGTACTGAGGGAACACTGAATAACAGCATATGCATAAAGCTTAGAAGCATCAATGATGTTTTGTTCTCATTATCACTCTATTAATGGCTTCAGGCATAAAGAAGGAGAGAATGGATGGAATCCAATCAATACCCTGGTGCTAGGGCTTTTGATCTAGCAGGTGTCTCCACTAATGGAAAAGGAGAGGGAGAGGTTTGGGGAGATTCCCCCTGCAGCCCCTGAAAATCAGCTCCATTGAGTTGGGGGATTCTTCAGAATGGGTTGAATGGTGGCTTCCTAGTGTAGAGGGACTGCTGAATTGGCCAAAATAGCCCATTTCCTAATACATGTATTTTCATACACATTGGTTGGAGAATTACATTGCACAATTTGCAGAAATGTGAAATTCAAAAGCATAATTAAGCTTCAGATTGTGTATTGGTTTGAAAAGTGCATATTAAGTAATTTTTTTTAAATCACATATTGTGGGATGTGCAAAACTGAGTTAAATATTGAAAAATGAAAAACTTGGAGAGCCAAAACTGACACATTTGCCCATCCCCGGTGTAGACATCACCCAGAATGCAGTCCTAACTCCACTTACCCGGGAGTAAGCCTCAATGAACTCAACAGGACTTATTTCGGAATAGACCTGGTTAAGAGTGTTCTGTTGGACACTCTCTTTGGCTTCTGGTGAATTTTATTTTGTTTTTGGGGGGAGGGTGGATTGAGCTGCTCCTCTTTTAACTGCTTCTGAAAGAGGGTGCTACTGCATCTTGTCATGATCTTCTTACAAACAGAGCTAGCAGTGCAATCCTATACAGTTCCGAACGCACATTCGTAAGTCGAATCCCATAGGAATGCATTGGGAGAAAAAATTGTAAGTCGAAGCAACCCTATCTAAAAATTCGTAAGTAGAAAAAATCCTATCTAAACCAAATCCAAGATGGCGGATGGTAAGTCGAGTCATTCGTAAGTAGAGGTACCACTGTATTCAGAAGTAAGCTTTATTGTTCAGAAGCAAGCACTGCTGAATTCAATGAGATTTACTCTCAGGAAAGTCGGTGTAAGATTGCAGCCTTGTTTATTTTATAAAGTTTAAGGGGAGCACACACTCATCAAGACTTCTTTTTTAAAAAAAAACGTTATAATTGTTATAAATAATAGTTATAGTCCTACACGTATACACCCGACCAGAAATATTTCCATTTTTTTCAGGTTTAACATAATAATGCCAAACTGGGAGAGTCAGAAGCTTGCATGCCCTAATTGTGTGGAAACTGGCTGACACAAGTACAACATGGCAATGCAAAGATGCTGCCCTAAGGAACTGCAAGATAGCAATTTAACTCCTGCCTTTGAAATGGCTTTTTTATTTATGGTTCTTTTTGTAAACATTCACATTTGGGATGAAAACCTCACGCCTTTCCCCGCTTCCCACTATTTGTCTTTGCCTGTTCAAGCTTGCCACCCCAAGGCACATTGTTAGCAAAGCGCACAAAACATTTAATTTCATCTGTTTGTGCCAGTCAGGAAGCACAAAGGTTAGAGAAAAGGCTTTTATGCCGTATCTTCCCATCAGCACTCTGTAGCATAAAACACAACATGCTAGCAGAAAGGTATCTGACCTCCCCGTCTCTTACTGTAGCTCTTTCTTCCCATTAAAAGTTTGCCTGGAGATTAAATTCAGGACAGCTCGGATACTTTGAAGACCAAAAATGCTTGCAGAGAAGTACACAGGACCATGCAGAATCATTTGCGCTACTTGCAAATTCAGGTGGTGAGGTGTCAACAGGAGCCGAAACAGGGGCATGGAGAAACAAGAGGAAAGAATTGGTGTACATGGGCAAATCCCAAGCTATGGAGGAATACAACATATTAAAAAGAAGGAAGAACCCCTCACCCTTACAACAAACAAATAAAAACAATATTCTAGTGAGGACTGGGCTTGCCAATCTTCCAGAAACTATTAAGTGTTAAGTGTCACTGAAACCTGTGGTTAGGGGCGGGAATAAATTGACCTTCTTGAACCCTTTGCTCATAGTATCATGGGAGAGTGTATAGCTGTCTGGCTCAAGGCCTTGAGCAGGAGTACTGGGATACTAATACTCTTCTGTGTATGTTTGCCTGCTGTAAAATAGAAATGAATTGTTGCACAATTCAAACTCAAAGGAATCAGTATCCAAAAGCAAAGCACGATTAAATAAATAAATCAGAATCGTTGCCCAGTATCCAACTCACTCATTCTGCCAGTGCAATGATTTGTACAAGTGCATCAGAACTTCTCTACCTGTCTCCTCCCTCCATAATCTGTTCTGGAGTTTCTCACCACCCTCTGGAGCAAATGCCAGGAGGGTGTGCACGAGGAGGTAGGGAATAGTTCCATTTTGCATTATTTACATCAATCTCCCCAAATCTGCTGCAGAAGGGGTGGACAAGGGGTGGACAAGGAAATTAAGTTCCATTGTGCACCCACATGTTCTTGAGCTAATGGAACTACTTTTGTCCTTTATATCCTGCCTTTCCCCCAGTAAGGATTGCAGGGTGGTTTTCAACAGTAGTGAATCAAATACAATAGTCACAATGAAACAACAACAGTGGTACCTTGATTTAGGAACTTAATCCGTTCCAGAAGTCCGTTCTGAAACCAAGAGTTCTTAAACCAAGTTGTTCTTTCCCATAGCAGTTGGGGACTCAATTTACAAATGGAACACACTCAACAGGAAGCGGAACATGTTCTGCTTCCAAGGCAAAGTTCACAAACCAAAACACTTACTTCCGGGTTTGCAGCGTTCTTAATCCAAGTTGTTCATAAACTAAGCTGTTCCTAAACCAAGGTGTTGTTGTTGTTGTTGTTGTTGGTGTTGTTGTTGTTGCATTGTTGTTGCATTGCTGTTGTTGTTGTTGTTTAGTCATTTAGTCATGTCTGACTCTTTGTGACCCCATGGACCAGAGCACGCCAGGCACTCCTGTCTTCCACTGCCTCCCGCAGTTTGGTCAGACTCAGGTTGGTAGCTTCGGGAACGCTGTCCATGAGTGACTGCCTTGTCATGGCAAAGGGGCTTGAATAACTCAGAGAAGCTATGAGCTATGCCGTGCAGGGCCACCCAAGATGGACAGGTCATAGTGGAGAGTTTTGACTAAACGTGATCCACCTGGAGCAAGAACTGGCAAGCCACTCCAGTATCCCTGCCAAGAAAACTCCATAGACAAAGACAACAGGCATATAAACCAAGGTACCACTGTATAACTCAAGAGATCGGATAAAATATAGTAAGTAGCAGGGATAACAAACTAGTTCATGTTAGCCCAAATACAACCCAGCAGGGTATAACAGTGATTTTCCAAGTTACCATATTTTCCAGGGAAGACTGGTTCTTTGGAAAATCTCTGACATCCTTCCAATGAGAAAAATAGCTTACCGAGCACTACTGATCTTTTCGCACTATGCATAGCCACAGGAGAACTATGGGTGTTTGGTACGACTCAGTTTTTTATTGCCAGTGCTAAGGTCTGACACTGTTCCTTCTGTGCTAAGTCCACACCCTACAAACATCTCCAAGTCTCCTGCAACCGGTAGGGGGTCTGTGATAGGTATATGCAGAATGGATGGCATTCCCAGTCAGCAGAAAGCCTGCAAACCGCTCTGGTGTATTTATGTCAACTATACAATACTACATAAGGCTAAATACCACTGCATGCCAACTATCAAATTCTGCAGAATATCCACTGTCAGGCATCAAGTATTGAAATCTAATATGACTGGATGACAAATACAGATATTGAATATATAGAGAATATCCAAGCACGTAGAAAACACTGGGAGAAAGTTCAACAGCAAAGGAGGATTTTGAGAATTTGTGGCAGCGCATTTGTTTTGAAGCACATTTGTTTCAACATGAATTTCAGGTTTGTTGTTTTGCAGATCTTCCATCTGCAGCAGCTAATGGTTTTAGGCACCTGTGAAAGACGTTACACATCCATGGTCCCCAATTCCTCCTGAAGAGCAGCCAATTCCCTTTGAAAGAACACCAGTTTAATTACCGCAGTTTAGTATTCATGTCAGCCCAGAAAAGAAGGCAATTTCCTGCGTATGCGAATACCATATTGTTGGGGATAAGACAGCTGTAAAGAAGAGCCATGTTAATCACATTAGATGATATTATCGTGGTGGGTTTAAAAAAACACAGTTCTAAGATTAGTGCCTAGAACTTTTTCAGTTCTGTTTGGCACAATGTGCATACATAAGGCATGCACACTTATGCATAAAACTGCCTCACAGCACATCTGCAAGATCCATCTCTTTCCCTACTGTCAAGTTCCTCTCAATAGCCACCTTTCATGAAGCCCTTGGAGTAACATCCTAGTGCCTGCACTTAAGTGTAACTAAGCCTAATTACATGGAACTAAACAAAGCACATAATATTCTCCTGTTTTCCTGTATCTCTTCCCCTTAACACTTTTTATCTCTCTCTCTCTGGCACAGACCTGTCTTTTTGTACTCTGCAAAATGTTATATGACTGGATGGTAATAAATAATGTTTATTTATACTTCTGTAGCCCTAAACATATTGGGTCCTAAATACCCAAAGGAGTGCTTCTCCTAGTAACTGTAACCTCGTCTTTGAGAACTACAGGGGAGACCCCTCTCATGACCCCTCTATAGATGTTGCCAATTGTGTGGCAACACATGATATGGTCTTCTTTGCTATGGCACCCCACTTGTGGAACTTCCTGCCACTACAGGTGCATAAAGTGACTTTGGTATTCTCTTTTTGTCATCGGTTGCCCACCTTTGAGGGCCAACGGGCATCGCTAGAATTATGATGAAATATTGTGGGTGCCAGCCACAAAGTGGCTGCTGTTGTGTGTCTGGGGTACCCCAAAATGATGATTATGGGAGCCACATCTAAATGAGTAGAAAAATAAATAGGAACATAAAATGGTGTTGGCATGTGCCCCCATGGAAAAAAGAAACCTACATCAATAACTGCCACGTTCACTCACAGATAGAAGTTCTTTTTCAGAAATGAATTGTGGGCATGTTTAATGAGTTGTACAGGAGAGGGCAAGAAGGTGCAGACAGTTAACAGGGCAGGAAGAGCAAATGTCTCGTGGAGTGTGGGTCTCTGAGGGGATATTTGCTGAGACCTTTTGTGGGTGCCATAGGAAGTCCTGGTTGGTGACCCTCATTCTAAAGAAATTTTGCAAGTGCCCCCAAACTGCATAAAAATGGAAGTCTCCTTCACTGAGGATCAAGCCTTTCAAGAAACTGAAGGGCAGATTTTGTAACAGTAATAGTGACTAGTGTGCCTACTGTTGTATTGTGATTATGAACTGTAAGTTTGATTTTAAAGCAAATTGTAGGTTTCATTATACAGTATAGTGAAATCTTTGCATTTTTGAATAAGGGACTGTCATCATCATCACTGACTTTGATGGATGGTTCAGTTAATGTTTGAATAAGGCAGAGTGTGAAGGGCTAAGATCACATTCCAAAGCTCAGTAGGGTTCCAATATGAATACAAATCTCCCAGTGAGCAAGGGCTGCCCCATTTACTTCAAGGCCATAAAAACGTTGAGTGCAGTGCACAGCTCATCTGAGCATGAAGAACATTCCTTGACAGTTAGGTGAATAGGATAGCTCCTGTTTATATGGCACTGTCCATGCACATCAGAGCTGCAAGCCTTCGCCAGATATACAGAAAATTTATCCATTTATTCCAGATCATGTAACCCTGAAGACTTTTCACTTCCTGGTTCTCTACTTATATTCACAAACTACAATGAGAGCCACTATCTCCATGAAGGAAAAGGAGCTAGGAATGGTAATTTTATCTACTCTGGGCATGTCCAGCCTCTCAACTTAGTCAGTACTCACCACTGGCTTCTATGGGGTCTTTATATTCAACACACACAAAATGTATATTCTTGTCTTCAAGTTCACTTCATAGACTTGCTCCCATCCTACCTTTTGGATATCAGTTCTTTCTAAATCCCTGCCTGAGGCACTTGCTCTTGTCATTCATTTGCCTCAAGGTCTATGTGTTGCCTGTGGTGTCTGACTGAAGTTTCCGTACTTCTCTGCCTTCTCCTTCCACATTACTCCTCAAGCTCACTTCTTCAAATTGTTTATTATTATTTTTACGGAGGGGGGGGGATGTCCCTCTTGCCTTTAATTTCTAATATTGCTCAGCTCCATAAAGAAGTTCATGGTATCTAACCCAGGGCTGGATTTAGTTTTGATGAGGCCCTAAGCTACTGAAGGCAATGGGGCCCTTTATATATCCAGCTGTCAACAACAAATTGTTTTTTGTGTTGAATATATGCTGTATGGTACTTTATGGACCTAATAGGTCCACACACAACACAAAACGCTGTTGCTGTATGTAGGTTTTATTTTATTTGTTTTTATCTTATATTTTTGGAAATGTACATCCAGTTTGTTTCCTTTAAATTTTTTTGGGGGGGCCCAAGAGAGTGGGGCCCTAAGCTATAGCTTGTTTAGCTTATAATGTACACAAATCTGGCACTGCATCTAACAGTAAGGCCTTCACAAGGATGTAGCATGTTTGTGCTCTGCACTGCTGTTGCCTAAGCATGCGGGAAGCAGAGTTGGTCTGATACATTTTTTCTACCTGAAGTAAAGGGCTAGATGGTAGGCCCCTCCCCTTTCCACACACTGGCAGAAAAAAACAACACTGGCAGATCAAACTTGTTTTAACACTTATTATGGGACAGTGTTCTCCATCACACCTGAGGCAGTATGGGCAATGTTGCTTTTGCTACCAGAATCTGCCTCACTCTGCCTAATGGTAGTACCATTGTGCTGGTACCGTATAAAGTCATTTTATTTTCCCCATGCCTTTTAATTGCAAACCATAAAGTACCTCAGTTTCCCACCAAACTACTTGCTGCATTTTATGCTATTTTTAATTGCTTATACTATGTGAACAGGCTGGTTTTAGTTGCTTTTTGACTCCACTTTTTGCTTTTGTAATTTTGTTTGTGTTTTTTTATTATTATTGTGAATTGTATTTTCATGTAAACCACTCGGAGAATTTGGAACTTGGAAGGGAGGGAGGGACAAATTAGTCCTCACTTCTACTTATCTTTTGGAATGAATCAGATAAACTGGACAAAGAGTCGATGGGGAAGATTCACAACACAATTTCCGACGTTTAGTCAGAAGAAAGTTCTGCTCTGTTTCATGGAACTTACTCCGTAGAAAGCAGTAGCAGTTAGCAAGATGGCAGGACTCCCATAATCATGGTTGATTATCTCCTCCAGGAGATGGAGGGCCAAGGCTGGCATGGTGCAAATGTTTCATCAGTGGGCTTCTACCATCTTACCTCACAGCTCGCTTTGCCCCTCCCAGTAAGTTACCACTGATGGAAAGTCAGGCTGCAGCCTTTTAAAACTTACAACCTGACCTGTTTTTTCCAAGATGAAGTTATTTGTGTCCTATATTTTTTCTCCTTCTTCCTGTTTCTATGGAAGGAACCTGTTTCAGTCTGTTAACTTTTTTCTCTCTGTGCTTTTATTCAACACAATCTAGTACATATTTACCATTCACAAAAGTTGTTACAGCAACGTTTGTTCCCAGACACAATAGATGCTAGCCATAAAAGCAGTTGAGGATTCTGATTTGTTAAAAAGGAAAGAGGCTCCCACAAGACAGCGCAGAAAATTAGAACAGTCCCTAAAATTGATGAACAATGTCTGATAAAATCTATCTCACAAAAGAATGACAATGCAGCCTTAACAATGAAGCCGAACATAGAATGCCAAGTACAGTTAAAGAGTCGGTGGTGGGGGAAAAGGAAAGGAAGCACATTAAAACAAAGTCACAAGAAAGTGAGAAAAAGGGATGATTCTTCAAAATATTAACTTATTAAATAATTTTAAAATATCCATCAATTGCAGTTCAGCAGTCCAAACATCATAAACTCCATAGTTCCAGCATGGGAGCCCAGTAGGGATGGACCAATATGTCAATTTCCATTTCTCCCTGTTTATAACTGTTCCAATGTTAACTTCAGTTCTTTACTTTTTTGTATGCAGTTCTGCCTAATATACAGTGAAGAATTGCATGGCAAGATTCAAACATGTAGATTTTGAAGTATGGCTCTGTTTTGTGTTTCAGAAACCATGAATTCGATGTGTTTGTCCTTATTTGAGACATGAATGAAACTTTACCCCCATTCCTAAAGACTGGTCATCTGTCCATTCTATGAGCTCTTTTTAGATGATGTATTGTATGCATGTACAGTGGTACCTTGGTTTACAACCATAATCCGTTCCGGAGGTCTGTTTGTAAACCAAAACAAGTCGTAACCCAAGGCGCGCTTTCGCCAATGGGGTCTCTAAAAAAAACAGGTCGTAATCACACACACAAAAAAAAATTCTTCGTAAAACCCCCCAAAATGTTTGTAATACAAAAAAGGGGGGGAAGGGTCGTAATCTAAAAAATAAATAAATGCAAACCAGGATGCACACTTCTGGGTTTGAATTGGTCGCAATCCAAAATGGTCATAAACTAGGCTGTTCACAAACCAAGGTACGACTGTATATGCAAGTTCCTAGTTCTCAAAATCCTAGCTGTTTGGCTTCACATGCTAGATCAGGGGTCAGCAAACTTTTTCAGCAAGGGGCTGGTCCACTGTCCCTCAGACCTTATGGGGGGCCGGACTATATTTTGGAAAAAAAAGAATGAATTCCTATGGCCCACAAATAACCCAGAGATGCATTTTAAATAAAAGGACACATTCTACTCATGTAAAAACATGCTGATTCCCGGACCGTCCATGGGCCGGATTGAGAAGGTGATTGGGCCGCATCTGGTCCCCGGGCCTTAGTTTGGGAACCCCTGTGCTAGATAATGACAATGCAACAAAGTTTGTGTCAGCTATTGCAAGAGGGACAGATTCCTTGGTAATTGTCTTTGTCCAGTGACCTCTTTTTTCAAAGCAATCCATATTGTCTTAAACTAACTAACTAACTAACTAACTAACTAACTAACTAACTAACTAACTAATGTACTGGGATTGGTTTATCCAAGCCTTCCTCATTTGCATATCAGATTGTACAATGAGATCCCCTGGATTAGTTTTTGCATCTTTCATTTAGGATTAAGGAAGACACACACACACACACAAATTGCTCAGAATGATTTTCCTGATACCCCCCAACTGATTTGTAAACTCCAGGCGACAACCATAATTGTCAAACAGTGTCCTGCTCAGATTTTTCAGTTAAGTTTGTCTCTCTGTTAAATCAGACATGGACATCTTCTTGTTTTGCATGGTGCTTTCATGTCCTCAAGCAATTCGCCTCAGTCCTGCCTGGCTGTTTTATTACACATAAATTGATTTTATGTCATCTGTCATTGAACAAAGTGCACCCATGTGGTAGGATTTTAAAGCCTAGAAACTGTCAATCTAGAGAAATAGATCTATCATACAAGTTGATGATAGACGAGCACATGTTTTTAATCTCTAACTACAGTTAAGTGTATCTAGAATCAGACAGTCCATTTCTGTTGTCGGGTTTCATAAGACTTTTTTTTTTTTTTGGTAGCAGGAATTGTGACATAGAAACACTAAATATAATGACATTGGATAGCTTTTTAAAAACAAAACAAAAAAGCTTTAAAAACCCAGTATTATAAAGGGAAACAGTGTTATAAAATACATATGGCTGTGGGCTCATTTGTAAGACCTCTGTTATTATGTACATACGCAGCTGAATTCACAGAATTGTGGGTGTAACAGTGCCAATGAAAGTTGAGTTATCTATCTCTTTCCTTTCGAAAGGCTCTTCTGAAGTTTGGAGGACCCTGCTGAATGGGCTGGGCTGGGCTGGGTGGGAACAGAAAGAAGCCCTGCCCCTGAAAATAAGGTGGAGGTGGTGCCATTGGTGAACAGAGCTCCAACTCACATAGGTCGCCTCAACACAATTTTCTAGGGTCTTCACTTCCCTCTGCCACTGATTACCACATTCAGCAGGGTCCCTTGACCCTCAATTGAGCTTTTTTTATTGAACCAATCAGCAACCATCTGGTCATCCATGGGGATGACCACTAGCCAGGGTTGCTAGTGGTCATCCCCATTCCTGGTGCTTTTCTCTGGATTCAGCCCATGACTAAAGAGTCTCCCTTCCGTTATCATGAGTATTTTGGTAGCCAAACAAGCTTCTGTGATTTTTGATCATCTTCCCAAACCAGAGTTATTTTTTTCATCCCTACAGTTTTGGTACTGGGGTTCTTATTTTCTACTTTCTGTCGAGTGGAGAAAACTGTATTTCTCAATATATTCATCTAATCTCTCTTGGATTGGATCCTTGGGCTCCATGACAGAAGAAAAGGAGGGTATAAATATAAAATAATAAATTAATAAAGTGTAACAATATTGCATTCACATTTCCAGTACAGTAGTATTATTTTTAGTCCCATATACTGTATAGATCCAATTCCACGTATGAGGACACTATTCAAAGATATTTGAATAGTTTCCTCATACTAATAGCTCTTTCTCTATATGTCTATTTAGTGTCATCTGCAGACTTAATTAATGTGTTGTTTACTTCCTTTCCTAGATCATTAATAACCCTGCTAAATAAAAGCAAACCAAAATAACAATCCCCTTGGTGCATGCCAATGGACACCTTGTCTCAGCCCTGATGCATCGTCCATTATCTCCTGTCTTCATTTAAGCACCTTTAGCCAGTTTTCAGTCAATGTGACAGCTTTTGCACTGGGACCAAGTGTTGATTGATTTCAATTCAAAGCAAACAAAAACATGAAGATTAAAGGTAAGCACCTCTCTGAATTTGACTTCCTTCCTATCAAATTTCTAAAGCAAACAAACAATACAGACACAAACATTTAGGAACTGGGGGTTACAACAACAACAAAACAACAACAGGAACAACAAGAACAACACAAATCCCTCAGTATTATTAACATGAATATTCCTCTATTACACACATATTTACAGACATTAATTTGATTCTCCAGAGTATTATGATGTATCGGGGGACGGGGAAATCTTAGCCTCACCTCCCTTAAAAGTCCCCATTTTTCAAACTAAACTAAACTAAACTAAACTAAACTAAACTAAACTAAACTAAACTAAACTGCACACCATTCAGCTACTTCTTAATTATTTTGGGGTAAAAAATGAGCAAGAGGTGAACCCCTGCTTCCCGACTTCAAAATATGAAACTACTCTGTGTTTTAGAGTTAAAGATATTGCCCTAATACCTTTATTTTCCTTTTACTTCCCCACAAAAGCCCCTGGGCCTATTTTTATGTAACTGGCAGGCTTAAGCCACTGGGGGGGGGGCTCCTGTGCCTGCAAATTTCATCTGCTCCTGCCAAAATGGGGGGAAATTATCACTATTTTTAGATTTCTCATAAGAGCGAATGGGGATACACAGACATTCATTTTATACAGAGCATCTTAGCAGTCAAATTACACAATGAAGTGTAGAGAACAGAAATAGATTGGATTTCTTTTTACATACCGATAGAGACACATAATGAAGCTGGACAACATGCACACCCCTACCTATATGTAAAGTACGGGAGCTCCCCTCTCCCTTCCGGTGGCTCACCAATAAGAATTAACTAGCATTTAGTAGATTTATAGCCTTTTAATTACAGCATTCTGTTACACAAGCACACACAGGCAACTCTCCACCAAGGATATTAGTTGCCTACTCTCACTCCTCCTTGCAATTTCCACAGCAAGCCTAGGGAGGTTAGGGCCGTAAGGCACGCCCCTAATAGTGATTACAGGAGTAGTTCTGGTTCTGATCACTGGGCTCCTTACTGGTGGTTAACTCTTCCCGGACATCCAACACACGGGTTGGAGTTGGATATAGAAGGTTTGGGAAATAATATATAACGAGTTGAAAAAGATGTTTAAGTATACATTTCCTAAAAAAACTTGAGGCTTTTCTATTGGGACTAATGGGTGAGGAAATAGCAAAAGGTGATCGGAGACTATTTATGTATGCTACAACCGCTGCTAGGACTTTTGTTGTTGTTGTTTAGTCGTTTAGTCGTGTCCGACTCTTCGTGACCCCATGGACCATAGCACGCCAGGCACTCCTGTCTTGCACTGCCTCCCGCAGTTTGGTCAAACTCATGTTCGTAGCTTCGAGAACACTGTCCAACCATCTCGTCCTCTGTCGTCCCCTTCTCCTTGTGCCCTCCATCTTTCCCAACATCAGGGTCTTTTCCAAGGATTCTTCTCTTCTCATGAGGTGGCCAAAGTATTGGAGCCTCAGCTTCACGATCTGTCCTTCCAGGGAGCACTCAGGGCTGATTTCCTTAAGAATGGATAGGTTTGATCTTCTAGCAGTCCATGGGACTCTCAAGAGTCTCCTCCAGCACCATAATTCAAAAGCATCAATTCTTCGACGATCAGCCTTCTTTATGGTCCAGCTCTCACTTCCATACATCACTACTGGGAAAACCATAGCTTTAACTATACGGACCTTTGTCGGCAAAGTGATGTCTCTGCTTTTTAAGATGCTGTCTAGGTTTGTCATTGCTTTTCTCCCAAGAAGCAGGCGTCTTTTAATTTCGTGACTGCTGTCACCATCTGCAGTGATCAAGGAGCCCAAGAAAGTAAAATCTCTCACTGCCTCCATTTCTTCCCCTTCTATTTGCCAGGAGGTGATGGGACCAGTGGCCATGATCTTGGTTTTTTTGATGTTGAGCTTCAGACCATATTTTGCGCTCTCCTCTTTCACCCTCATTAAAAGGTTCTTTAATTCCTCCTCGCTTTCTGCCATCAAGGTTGTGTCATCTGCATATCTGAGGTTGTTGATATTTCTTCCGGCAATCTTAATTCCGGCTTGGGATTCATCTAGTCCAGCCTTTCGCATGATGAATTCTGCATATAAGTTAAATAAGCAGGGAGACAATATACAACCTTGTCGTACTCCTTTCCCAATTTTGAACCAATCAGTTGTTCCATATCCAGTTCTAACTGTAGCTTCTTGTCCCACATAGAGATTTCTCAGGAGACAGATGAGGTGATCAGGCACTCCCATTTCTTTAAGAACTTGCCATAGTTTGCTGTGGTCGACACAGTCGAAGGCTTTTGCATAGTCAATGAAGCAGAAGTAGACGTTTTTCTGGAACTCTCTAGCTTTCTCCATAATCCAGCGCATGTTTGCTATTTGGTCTCTGGTTCCTCTGCCCCTTCGAAATCCAGCTTGCACTTCTGGGAGTTCTCGGTCCACATACTGCCTAAGCCTGCCTTGTAGAATTTTAAGCATAACCTTGCTAGCGTGTGAAATGAGCGCAATTGTGCGGTAGTTGGAGCATTCTTTGGCACTGCCCTTCTTTGGAATTGGGATGTAGACTGATCTTCTCCAATCCTCTGGCCATTGCTGAGTTTTCCAAACTTGCTGGCATATTGGGTGTAGCACCTTAACAGCATCTGGCAAGCCACTCCAGTATCCCTGCCAAGAAAACTCCATGGACATGGACATGGACAAAGGACTTTAGTAGCCCCAAAATGGAAAACACAGGAATTACCGATGGTAGAGGGGTGGCAGATGAAAATGATGGACTATGCTGAATTAACAAAGATGACTTATGGAATTCGAGACCAAGGAGAAACAAAGTACCAATGAGAATGGAGTAAATTCATTGACTATATGGAGAAAAACTGTAAGAGTTTGAAGACACTTGTAGGACTGAGATAAATCCTACGAACTGAATTATAACGTGGACTAAAATGAACAGCGGGATAAGAATGACCAATAAAGCCGAATGGCGGGAGGGAGGGAAGTCACAACTCGGCAGAGCGATTGAAATTGAGATGAGGAGATTAAGAAAGATTGAAATTGTGTTTTGTGTTTTTTTTTATTTGTGTGTTGTTTATTTGAAAATTGAATAAAAAATATTATTATTATTATTTTAAAAAAGGTTAGGGTCCATTGAATAGGCTCTCCTTCTCTTGCTATTCTCAATGTAGAAGAAAAGGAAAAGGAAAAAACGACAGACATTTAGATACAGTTAAAATATATTGTTTATTGTATTCAAACTATTGTTTAGCATATTTGTTATTGTTGTTTTAAAGCATTTGGTTTAAACAGTATCAAAGGTGGAAAAAATGAGAAAGGAAGAGAAGGAGGGTTGGGGAACGGGAGGGATGGGGAAGGGGAGGGGAGGGAGGGGGAAAATAATAATAATAATAATAATAATAATAATAATAATAATAATAATAATAATAATATAAGGTTAGGGTCCAATGCCTAAGCCAATACCGCTCAACATCCATTACCAATAAAGTTGTGGCCTTTTTGCCCATTTAAATCTATCTGATATGTCATGTGTCGTTATTCTCAGGGGGAGGGAGGGAGGACATTGCCACACAATGCCTTGCTGTAGAGAGCTACTGCTAGTCAGAGCAGACAACACTAGGGCAGAAAAGCAGTGTGGATGTACGATAGCTCCCTTTGCTGGAATTATTTCTGCAATCTCCCTAAGCACCCCCCCCCAAATAATAATCAAAAAATCAAAATGATGTGGAAATGAGTAACATAATGGCTAAAGTTCCCAAGAAATGCTGGGCCAAGAGAGGTCTCTTTCTCACCAACAACTTTGTCCTCTTATGCAAAGGTAATAGTTGTTTCTTCTTCTTTGAAGAGACCCTAGGATTGTAGTTCAGGAAGGCGAACTAAAAAATGAACTCTTAGTACCTCACCAAACTTCTCATGAGAGAAGCCATGATTACTGACATGATATGATAGGTGTGCCAATTAATTGTTTATTTTTTTAAGGGGTGGCATAGGAAGCTGCCATAATGAACAAAGTTACTAATGGCAAAAAATGTTTCCTTGTTTCTCATAATTTTACCTCAGACCACATGCCTCTCAATATCAAATCAGACATATTTCATTCTCAGCTATATTTCCCCTCACCCCAGTAGCAGTGCTATGCTTTTGGACTGTGTTCAAATTAATATGCAATTAGTCAAAATCACAGCAGTTCAGGCAACAGCATTTGGAATTCAGATCATTTCCTAGGATTAATAACTGGGGAGGAAGAACTGTTGGCCATTTGTAATCCCTACAGAATGATCAGCATCTTATGCTTTGCTGCTGACAATGGGGGGTGGGGAGGAAACACGAAGTTACCACTATGGATTGTTTTTCCTTTTTAAAAAAAAAATATTTTTATTAATTTTCCAATTAAAACCAATTATATCACATTCATTATTTCAAATTATACATATATATATATCAATCAAACCGAATGTTATGCCAAATCGTCTAAAGAATTTTTTATTTGGGTTCCCATGCTTCAAGAAATTGGGGATTCCTCGCAACCGTCCACTGCCGTCTTTTTTCTAAAGTTCAAATCGTCCTCCAAGTTCATAATAATCCAGATCTTCCCCTTACAGTCACATAGATGTTTTCCACTTTCAACCGATTGTTTCCCAGCTGCTGAGATAAATATCAAACAAGGTTTCACAAATGTTCTTTCTCCTGTGTGGGTTAATCAGTCCAGCCTCCCCATAAATCTTCTTAGTCTGGAGCTCCCTGTTGCGTCGAAGCAGCGCCATCTTAAAAAGCTCAAATCACTTTCGTTTTCTCTCATAGCCATGAAGATTAACGATCTTTATAAAATTTACAGCTTTTCCAGGCAGAAGACCCAAACATCAAACCGTAAACTCTTGGTAAATTAATGGATCTCCTTGCCCTATAGCTGAACTTAGCTTCAGGTCGCTGCTCCAATTCAAAGTGCGTCACAGCTCATAAATCCTCCGAACGCGTCCAGGACTCCTTCCGTCCGACTAGGGGGGGGGGGCTTTTCTCATCGGCAACTCCACATCTTTAAAAAATATGCTCAGTAACAACAGTTTATAAAGTTCAACTCACACAGTCTTTTGCTTCTCTTTCACTCCAAACAAGCCAGGACATTGTGTCTGGGAAGGTACGAAGTAACTCATATGAAGAAAAAAAAAAAAAAACTCCATTCCCTTATCGCTCCGTCCCCATCAATCCTTCTTCCAGATGATATACAGCCTTTGACTCCTCTCCCTCAGCAGCATAAATTTCTCAGCAGTAAACAGCGCTTCTTCCCCTCCTTCTGAAGTATGTCCATAGATTTAAGCCTAATTATCTTCTTTAACCATGGAAATCCCCGCCATGCAGGTTAGCGTCCGGGAGTCCTGGCCCTCGTAAGTGCTTTTCAGCCCAAGCTCCCCCCACTCCATAAACAGTCGGAGTGGGTCTGGGGGCATCGCGGGCCAGCGGCCCCTCTCCGTAACCCCCGGAGAGGGTAGGGGGTTGCCATTTACTCCCCTAGCAACCGCCAAATTCCTTACGAAGGTCAGAGGGATGGAAAACAGGTCCGCCATTCCTGCCGGCGGAAACCGGAACCTATGGATTGTTTTTCCAGTAGTCATTTTTAATTACACAAATACAGCAGTGCTATAGGAATGGATTAATATCTGACATCAATCAGCTTGATTAAAAACAACAACATATGATAAGAGGGACAAAAGAATGAAGGCATGAGGAATAAGTTACTATTGTGATTTTTAAAGTGGCTTCTCCTGTATATCTAGGCTTCTGTTCCTCTTTGTTCTCCACAAATACTTTTATGGAACATATGCATATACAACTACTGTATGCACAAGCTACTGCAGGCATCCCCAAACTTCGGCCCTCCAGATGTTTTGGACTACAATTCCCATCTTCCCTGACCACTGGTCCTGTTAGCTAGGGATCATGGGAGTTGTAGGCCAAAACATCTGGAGGGCCGCAGTTTGGGGATGCCTGAGATAGTGTATAGCTCAGTTAGGGATCAAGCAAATAGCCGCCTATGTTCCTAAGATTCTAGCTCAATTACCTCACACTTGTATCCACCCTCAAAAAAGGCTTCCAAAGCCTGTTATTTTCCTGGCTCCTGATAAATAATGTCACATCACCAAATATTACTTGCTTTGTTCCTTAAGTTGTCTTTCTTTCCACAGTGTACAGCCAAGAAGGAGGAGGAGGAGGATGTGGCAGATTTACAATTAAACCTAACAATGCTAGATAGTATTCTTCTTCTTTGGCGATCGATCACTCATACCCAAGTAAGATTGCCTTCCATAAACATGGTTTTAACAGTGAGTCCGTAAGTAACTGTGGAGGCCAATTTAAGTTCGGAATAGAGTAGCTGCTTTGGAAGACGATCAGACATCCGCACAATATGACCAGTCCAACAAAGCTGATATTGAAGAATCATTGCTTCAACACTAGTGATCTTTGCTTCTTCCAGTACACTGGCATTAGTTCATCTGTCCTCCCAAGTGATGTGTAAAAAATTTTCGGAGACACCAGCTAGGTGGTATATGAAGGCGTTAAGGACCACAGAGTTATAAATTGCTAGAGTAGGCTCCATAGCTGCCAAGTCCGGTCGTAAAGATCTGGGATCGGCAGCGCGCGCATGACCGGAAGTTGCGTGACGCGACTTCCGGTGGCGCTTCGCCCTTCTATGGGCATCAGAAAATGGCGGTGCCAGCGCCGGAAGTCGCTTCCGCGTATGACCGGAAACACGTAAAAGCGACTTCCGGCACCGGCACCGCCATTTTCTGATGCCCATAGAAGGGCGAAGCGCCACCGGAAGTCGCGTCACGCAACTTCCAGTCATGCGCGGAAGCGACTTCCGGTGCCGGCGTCGCCATTTTCTGGTGCCCATAGAAGGGCAAAGCAGCACCGGAAAAATGGCTGCCGGGAAGAAGCGAATTTAAGGGAGAATGCTGGGATTTAACACCAAAGGGGAGACCGCCGGGAAACAGTAAGAAAAAAGGGGTTTTCCCGGCGGATACGGGATACTTGGCAGCTATGGTAGGCTCAATGATGTCACATCCGCTCTTCTCCTGAGAGGGAGGAAGCAAGGCTTTTTTTCTGTTTCTGTTCTCTCTCTCCCCCATGTTGTATGTAAGGAGGCAAACATACCTTAACATAGAGGCTAGTGTCAGACATGTGTCTGAGGCCGCTTTTGCTGAATTTTCAACTAAGGATATTTTACCTGCATTTCTTATTCTTGCTAAGGACAATACATGACTGTAAATGTAATGAGTATAACAATCCTATTCAGTAGAGATTCATGGTATGAATGGAGGAATGAGTGTAGGCCTGTTTTTAGGCTGAAGAACACCCCTGTAAAATGGAGTCTCATTAAGACTTGTGGGACTGATAAGGTTGGCAAGCAGTGAGGAAGAAGTGCTGAGCTCAAGAGAGGTGGCATACAAACAGGCTGATAACAAAGGATGGGTGTTGAGCAAGATTGACTAGTGAGGATGTGATGAACTACACGATGAACAACTTTGACAAGGAACAGATGGCGGTGGATCAGCAGAGCTGGAATGTCTGAATGAAAGTATATAAAGGGACTTTCCAGTGAAAAAGCTATGCCTGGTTCCCAGCGCTGCAACATCTGCCACTCGTCCTCTTGTCAATAGCCTGATCAGCTACTGGTGTAGAGCTGGTGACTATGATTGAGAATGTCTGTGTGTGTGTGTCTGTGTGTGTGTGTGTGTGTGTGTGTGTGTGTTTTAGGGACTGCAATTTTAATGTAGGGCCTATACAATAAAAATGTTTTACTAGGTTGCAACTTCCTGGGTCTACTTGTGTTTCTTTCTCCTAAAGAACCAGCTAAAAACAGATTCAAAAAGAACCATTCATTTGTAATTTGTGATTCTTACTTCAGTATGTGGTCTGTTTCTCTGCAGGAGGGGTAAAGGGGGGCAGTTGCCTCAAGTAGCTGGAACATATTAAAAGGTTTACAAGCCTTTTCCTATACTTCACTAAATCTGCCTAACAATGGAATTTAAACTCTACTACAGGGGCTCTTTATGTGCAAGTCCTGCTTCTTAAAAACTGGTACCAGCCATTTTTCTTCAGTTTGCTAGCCCACATACATGGGTCTGTAGAGGTTTAACTAAAATTAGTATATCCTCTTACCCATCAGAGGAGACATCCTCATGTATTTTCAAGACGAAATCACAACATTCCAGATTCTGTGCTAAAGGCCATAATGTGTAGATTTCTGCTCTGGGATTGTGATGAATCAGAATCCCAATAAAAACTACTCAGCATTTTCTCCAGAATGAAAGGGAAGTTTTCTTTCCCTCTTACCCACTCAGGTGGTTACAAGCTGCCAATGGAGGAAATCAGTGAGCAGAGGTATTCTACTAAATTAAGAAAACCTGGCGAAGCAGAAGTGAGGATAATATATTTCCTGACTCTTGCTGGTGGTTTGCCAGTGTTGGATTCGACACAAAGTGGAGGGCCCCGAGCACAGGGAACATGGAAGCAGGGAAGCAGAGAAGAAAAGAACCAGAAAAGAAAAGAGCAAGAAATTATGTGATTTACTCTTGTGTTTTGAAGCTAATCCTTTAATGACCTGGCCATAAATAACCAAAAAATAGCTTTAACAATTACCAGGAGTTTCCATCACACTCACATTTGCCTCATCTAAGCCAACCAGGGAGAATGTTTTCTGGCTCTAGTTGATGGCCAGCTGACCAAATGCTCAGAGGGCACTATAGCTTCACTTTGATTCACCCTCTCCTCAGGCTGTTCAGATCTCAATTAGCTTTTAAGTTGCATTATAGATCCGCTAACAGTTGTGCAGTTAAATCATTAATTACTTTCCTAAGTCAGCTGGGAACTCAATTTCACTTTGGTTTGCAGTTTGTGCTTCATACTAGATTACTTAGCTAATCCATATAAACATCTTCAGACACTATAATTTAAGAGAGTTAATGATGAGGAAGCTTAGATAAGTTTATCACAAAATAATTCTTAGTTAGGGATTTGAAGTACAAAGCCCCACAAAAGCAAAGGCCTATGGTAGATAAACAAATCTCTTGCCACACATGCATGCAAACATTCTTGAATTCGCAGTTGAAACAAAATTTAAAAAAATCCTTCCAGTAGCACCTTAGAGACCAACTAAGTTTGTTACTGGTATGAGTTTTCTTATGCATGCACACTTCTTCAGATACACTGAAACAGAAGTCATCAGACCCTTATATATAGTGAGAGAGCGGGGAGGGGTATTACTCAGAAGGGTGGTGGGAATGGGTGATTGGCTGATAGGTGTGGTAAACCTGTTGGGAATCACCCATTCCCACCACCCTTCTGAGTAATACCCCTCCCCACCCTCTCACTATATATAAGGGTCTGGTGACTTCCGTTTCAGTGTATATACCTCATGTTACGTCCGCTGAGGGTTACATCTTTTCAGGTTACGGACGCACCGAACCTGCAAGTCCCAGAACGGGTTACTTGCGGGGTCAGTGCGTGCGCATGTGCAGAAGCACTAAATCGTGTCTGTGCAGAAGCACCGAATTGCATCACGTGCGTGTGCAAATGCAGCGCTTCAGGATGCGGCCTTTTCATGTTGCAAACGGGCCTCCGGAACGGATCCTGTTTGCAACCAGAGGTACCACTGTATCTGAAGAAGTGTGCATGCACATGAAAGCTCATATCAATAACAAACTTAGTTGGTCCCTAAGGTGCTACTGGAAGGAATTTTTTTATTTTGTTTTGACTACAGCAGACCAACACGGCTACCTACCTGTAACTTGAATTCGCAGAACTTCATTTAGGAGGAATTGATGATTTCTTAAACTTTTCAAAAACTAGTTTTACTTTGAAGATGGTTGCTGATTGGTTCAATAAAAAGCAGCATGTCTGAAAGCCAGAACCTCTAATCATTAAAGTACATTTTCAATGAGACCTTTGCTGATTCTCTTGTTGCAAAGGACAGGCTGCTTTACTGGTGGGGAGGCCCAGGTTTGAATCTCTGCTCATCCAGAAAGCTAACTGGGTGACCTTGGACTCTTAGTATAGCCTACCTGACAGGGTGATGCTAGGATAAAAGATAGGTATTGCTGTTGTGAGAGAACCAAGCTGCCTGCATTTTGGGTCTCCACACTATCACAAGTCTCCATTTTATCTAGAAATGTTAGCTAGCAAAGGCTAATAGCTTAGGACAGGATTTATTTTGCTAGTCCCCTCAATGCCTTCTATTGAGTGAGAAAGAGTGCCCTAGCACTACTGTCGTGGGAACTCCTGAAAGAATGAAAACCAAATCTCCTCTGCTTCCCAATTCAATTGACACAACACCGTGAAACTTATCAATTGGCTATTAGACTGGAAGTTCCATCAAACCCAGCCATCGTGGCCAATGGTCAGGGATGATGAGACTTGGAGTGCTACAACATATGGTGAGCACCATATTGGCTATTCTTGTATCAAAGCATTGCCATGCACTTGGCTCTCTGCCACCCCATCTTTCTTTCTTTGTATCCATCACTCTCGCCCTCCCTCCTGGGAGAAATCTCCATAATTTAATTTGCAACTTGACTTTTATTTTATCAATAAAACATTATTTCCCTCCTTTTTACTACCCCTCCTTTTTACAGTACCCTGTAACAACACGCCACTAATTAGTCTTACTGTGTCTTTTAGTAAATGTGCTGGTTTCTGGGCCAGTTGTTATTAAGCTGACAGCAGCCTATCATCCAGCATAATAGAGCCAGGATCACAAATAGGTCCTCTAGCACCACCCAGTCATTTGTGTTCTGTAAGGGCTTATTCCCTGTAAAATGAAAAGCAGGTTTCATAGGTACATAGAGACACATGTCCCCAGCAATCTTAGTAAGAGTATCACGAGCTTCTTTGAGGAAGAATGAGAAAACGAAAATGACAACAATAATAGCGGGAGATTTTAAGAGTGCACATATGTTAATGCTAAATTTGCTATCAAAGTAATGGCACTAGACAAACTTGAAGCTTCCAGCTAAAATTACTTTATAGGTCAGGTTATTACCAGTAGTTGTGCAGCACCTCACATCATAACAACTACCAGTTTCTTTCTTTTCCTTTCGTATTTTCAATCATAAGAAGCCATTGGAAATTAACGAGAAATGCTATTTAAGATTCCTACAAAGCGAATGAAATATGTGAGTAGGATAGCCATTATATTGTCTTTAAATCTAAACTGATGACATTACAGTGACAGAAGTGGTAGAAAATGTAGAACAGCAACAAATCTTTGGAACTTAAATCAATACTGTAGCCATGCTTAAATGCATCTCTTAAAGATTACACACAGGAAATTTCTACCTCACTGTGAGTTGGACATGAGTTTAGTCCTGGGCATGTCTACTTGGAAATAAATCCCATTGAGTTCACTGGGCTTGTTCCTAGGTAGGTTTGCAGAGGATCATTGCCTTATTGATTGTCTGAAACACTATACCTACATTTATCTCAATAATCCTTTAAAAAACCTGTAAGGTAGGACACTTATCACCCTTACATTGCAGATGAGAGATTGAGGCTGACAAAGGTTGTCATCAAAGGCAACCTAGTGAGTTCACGGCAGAGAAAACGTTCAACGCTGAACTTCCTGATTTGTAGCTAAGTCTCTTACCTGCTTTATGAGGATTGACTAAAGGAGAAAACCTGATCAATATGCAAGTTTTATAATGTCATTTTAATAGCTATGTGTATTTTGCTTGAGTGCCTATAGTTTTTCCTTGCAGCAGTCAGCCACCTAATCTGTGGCATCTTCTGGCATCATAGCATCTAGCTATGTTTCCTAGGCTGCAATCACATTAGTCATTCCCATGGGTGGATGAATCTGTCAATCTCAGATTTTCTCAGTTTCTCATTTTTCCACTCTTAACCTGATGTAGAAATGTGGGGACAAAACAAGTCCCCGCAAAATATTTTAGTGTGAATTTCACCTCCTAAAGACCTAAGCACAACTTTTTTGCAACTGCAGATCAATTTTCCCTTAATGAATTTTGTATGTTATCTACACTAATTTAGGAATTTAAGCACACTTTAGTATTTGCATTTTTGTACACATTACTTTGCTAGAGAACTGCATTGCAGAATTTGCACAGGTGCAAATTTCAACGGATTGCAATGTTTTGGTTTGCTCCTGTTTTCAAGAAGTGTAAATTAGGTAGGTAAAGGTGAAGGGACCCCTGACCATTAGGTCCAGTCATGGACGTCTCTGGGGTTGCGGCGCTCATCTCGCTTTACTGGCCGAGGGAGCCGGCGTACAGCTTCCGGGTCATGTGGCCAGCATGACTATGCCGCTTCTGGCAAGCCAGAGCAGTGCACGGAAACGCCGTTTACCTTCCCACTGGAGTGGTACCTTTTTACCTACTTGCACTTAATAATAATAATAATAATAATAATAATAATAATAATAATAATATATTTATTATTTATACCCCGCCCATCTGGCTGGGTTTCCCCAGCCACTCTGGGCGGCTTACAACAGAAAAATGAAATAAAATAATCTATTAAACATTAAAAGCCTCCCTAAACAGGGCTGCCTTCAGATGTCTTCTAAAAATCTGGTAGCTGTTTATTTTTCTTTGACATCTGATGGGAGGGCGTTCCACAGGGCGGGCGCCACCACCGAGAAGGCCCTCTGCCTGGTTCCCTGCAACTTGGCTTCTCGCAACGAGGGAACCGCCAGAAGGCCCTCAGTACTGGACCTCAGTGTCCGGGCAGAACGATGGGGGTGGAGACGCTCCTTCAGGTATACTGGACCGAGGCCATTGAGGGCTTTAAAGGTCAGCACCAACACTTTGAACTGTGCTCGGAAACATGCTTTCGAACTGCTAGGTTGGCAGGAGCAGGGACCAAACAACGGGAGCTCACCCTGTCGCAGGGATTTGAACTGCCGACCTTCTGATCAGCAAGCTCTAGGCTCTGTGGTTTAACCCACAGCACCACCCGTGTCCCTGTAAATTAGGTAGGTTTGCCTAAATATGCAAACAGAATGGAATTCCCTCATCCCTATATGCTCCTCATTGGGTGACTTTGCCAGTGCGAAATCTTTCTGAGTGCTCGTTTCCCCTCAGGCATTGTTAGAATTTTAAGTCCTTTATAATCATCTGTTATTGTAAAACTTTTTCTTACCCTCCCCCCCATTGTTGCTGTTTAGTCGTTTAGTCGTGTCCAACTCTTTGTGACCCCATGGACCAGAGCATGCCAGGCACTCCTGTCTTCCACTGCCTCCCGCAGTTTGGTCAAACTCATGTTCAAGAAATTGTCATTCCACTGATCATCTGTTTGGAAGAGAAGCAGGAGTGGGTGGAGGGTTAATGAATGCAATCCCTTCCCATTTCACCACCTGACCAGGGGGCTAGTAGGATTCCTGCTTGGTTTAGCTGGCTTTGCATGTGAATTTGCATACGTGGCTTTGCATCACGTATGAAGCAGCTATACAGTTATGGCAGCAGTGGGGAATGTTTTTCACTTGGAGGGCCAGTGGTGAGCCACATCCAAAATGTGGGTGGATCCAGAGGCAAAGATGTGATAGTTAGCTTTGAAAAAATAGGCTAAATTCCAGAATATAAAATAAAACCCAGTCTTGGAAAAGTGAGAAATTTCTATACACATGCACCGTACAATTCTTTCCATGTTCCATTCAAGTAAGCAGTAGATTTTATCATACTTCAAGGGACAATCTAGTTGGAAGACATGAAACAGGTTTGGTGGGGGTTGTGGTCCTGGGAGAGGGATATGGCCTGGATGTCTATGACCTGGGGAGAATCCCAAGGAGTGGACAGAAATAAATGGAGGGCTGCATTTGCCCCTGCCCAGGCCTGATGTACCCCACTCCTGACCTAGGAACAAGGATGCATTGCATACTGTTTCTAGTTAGATTAGGTTCAGCAAATCAAAAATGCACCACTGTTTATGCAATCTGATCTTCTGCTGTGCCAAAAAACTTAACTTGCAGTGTATTTACTAATCTCAATACAGAACATTGACTAATATTTGACTTCTAAACCCATATTTTAAACATTAAAAGTACTAGATAAGTATTTGTGTGATATTGAGTGTACATTGGTGAATCTAAAAGCAAGAAAAACAAATTTAAAACATAGAACTGAAACGATTGTGAACATGACTTCTCCATAATTCATGGATGATTTGCTTCAAAGTATATTTTCTCTTAATGAGCCTCCTCTAAATGCAGTGATTGTAATTTTTCTAAGCATTTTCCTTTGAGAAAGCCATAAAATGTAAGTGATAACATTAAAAAAAAACCTCTTTCAGTGATAGTGCATAGTGCATCTGGTTGTAAGTTAATGGTTTACATATTAATTTGCTCATCTCTCTGATGGGCAGAAAATTGCTTTAATATAAATGCAGTTAAATTTGTCATTTTACATCTACATAGCTTATGCTGTGAAATTTATTATGGGCCCTGACAAATGGTTCCAGAGCAATTTAGCAGACTTTTGCGAATGGGGGGGGGGGACACAAATTTTATATGTCAAGTATGGAGGATGGGATAAATATTCTACCTTCCAGTATAAATCATGTATGGTTTTATCTTGATTGTCTAATCGGTTTTTTTTAAAAAAGACATCTAAGATAATGATGGAAGAGTATGACTTGATCTGTGAGACAACCAAAAAAGCATTGATT